>NC_137687.1:18530779-18760779 GCF_963989245.1 Nansenia antarctica | reverse complement strand
TTGGCTCGACTAGCGAGTGTGTCATTGATTTTCAACAACGCTGACATTTATTTTCTTATTTTTCAGAATAAAGGTTTGAACATTTTGGTCGGTCGCCGACTTTCTTCCTGCTTTCACCAGCTGCTGTCACACATACAGAACCCAGCAGAGAACAGTGTGCAGTTGCTCTACTTTTGTAGCGTCATCGTCGCTTATCCTAAAATAACTCCATACTGCTGACATCGCCCCTCCTCCTCTACCTACCTGCTAGAGAGGTTATGTTACATTGCCGTTGTAGTGGTGTCGGGAGCGGATGTATCGGAGTACGAGTACACGAGCGCAGCGTTGGGTACGAGTGCTGGTATCAGTATCGGAGCATCCCTACTCCCCATGTTGACAGACAGCAATAACAGACTCCAAAGGCAAACACAAAGTCTAGAATCAATACTAGACATGGACAGCTCTCTTATGCTGCACACATGATGTGATGGAACACATCTGACTCACCAGAAACACCCGTCAAGCCAATTGTCCCGGTAACTTTGATCCCCTGAACTAGGGGGACTATGTATACAAAGTGTTGTCATTTCGAAAAAGGTGAAACCAATGTTGTACACAAATACCCTCGAATAAAAGCTGAGCATCTCTACTTTAACGTCATAGTAGCCTAATTGTTTCACTGAAATGCTCCACTGTCCCGTTACTTACTCACGGCACTGTGTATGTATACGCCACTCACACAAAACCAGCGCACGCAACATGTTCACATGATGAACTACAGTAGCCGGGTTTGTTAGGAGGGTTAAATTAATTCTGTCCATTCTGAACAAATAGCCTAGCCACAATTAGGCTACGTCATGTATATCATCACCAGGTATTGGTCTGGTCTTTAACATAAATCGACTTGGATCTATACGCTCCTAAAGCTGTCCTCATCACTGTGTCAGACGTTCATCTGTGACAGGATGTGGCGGGGACAACGGTTGGATGACTGTTATGTTGACGGTGGAAGACTGTTGGGTGGGACTCAAAGAGTGCGTAGGCTTAGGCCCAATCCCGATTCTCTTTTCTACCCCTATGGCTCGTTTTCGAGTGTCACTCGATTCGAAGGCAAGGCCTTCGAATACGTCACAAGCCCTACCCCTTGAAATCTAAGCCCTGTGAATTGGGACAGCCCTTCACGGCGCCTACGTCATCACGCGGTACGGGTGACGCGTTGTGTTGCCGGCGAATTCTCACATCTCGCAATGCCTTCTTCAGCTGTGTTTATTTCTGTTGCGTGTGCTATAAGCATCTATTTTCATTTGTTATCAACACACTGTAGTGTTTAGACGTTCCTTTTTTAGTCTCTTCCGTCAGCGATGTCTTTTTTGTGGACATCGCAATAATGACAATGAATTTAATGACAATGAATGACTCCAACCAAAACAACCAGTCCATCAGTAGTCATAAAGCGTTGTCCAAAAATCACGTTACCAAGCGCCTTTCTCAGAACAATTCGTCGTCTAGAATCCAAAAATCAATTCATCATAGTGGTGGTCAAAAACGTAGAAAGAGGATCTCTTGGGGACGCGGTCACATTTGCCCGTGAAGGAGAGATGACAAATAAGCGGAAACATTTCTCAGTAGAGTCGAACGGTGATAGATCATCATCCTTTACGCGTATCCTTAACTGTAGTTACATTTCGCGTGTCATATGCCATTAGACATGGAAATATGTCAATGCGCGGCTGTCATGCACAAATCAGCTTGTAACGTTAGACACACAGCACATCGGCATGATAACGTTTTGTTGTTGTTGTGCTTGTTATAAAGAAAAGGTCTATAATGCATTGAAATGAATGATACAACCCATTAATAATATTACCTAATAACAACTGCTCGGATTAGATTGCGGGTGGAAATAGGTCAAAATGCGCATCATGTACAAGTCAGACGAACGTTTGATAGATAACTTTACATATGTGTACCATCATCCGCTGTCAAAACGCCACAGGTAATAATTGATTTATGACTGTACATCTCTGAAATGCTCGACTGTCATGCAGCGTTGCGTTACTGTAACGTTAGACACAGCACCGACATAAAGGCGATTTTTGGGTTAAGCTTGTTATAAATAAAAGGTCTATAATGCATTGTAATGACATTAAACTAAGACAATAAGATGGTTATCATAATTTTTCAAATCTTTATTAATAAGTAATTACAGAGAATTAAAATGACATTTCCGCATTGAATAGAGCGACATAAGATTTCTGTAGATGATTCGCAATGCATCCTGGTATCAAGGGGTAGCGTACCGTTAGCCCTTCGAAGCTAGTCTGGTCCTGAAATCCCTCGAAACGAAGTAATAGTTAGCCCTCCCCCTTACCCCTAGCCCTCGACGAAATATGAATTGAGACAGCCCTCGCCCTAAACGTGAACGCGCAAATCGAGCCATAGGGGTGAAAACGAAGGGCTAGGGGTGAATTGGGATTGGGCCTTAATTATTCACTGTGCAAGAGCAGCCCGGTCTAGTCTTAGGCTACAGCATCTTTGGCTTGTATAGCTTTTCCCAATTATTACCAATGAGATGATTTCAGATGCTGTCCCCAAATTCCTCACACAAATGTGTGATATCTCTAGCCTATATCATGTGTGTGTTTGATCGTGTGTGTTTGTGTGTGTGCGGACACACACGTGTACTGTATGCTTATGTGTGTGTGCCTCTGTGTGGCTAGAGGAAAGCTAACAAGGAAACTTATTACCATAACTCGGAGGCTCAGGTGACATGGCTCAGATACAGTTTCACCTGTTCTTCTAGAGACTCATTTTTCTATTGAGCTTCCAGGTGTTGTGTGTGTGTGTGTGTGTGTGTGTGTGTGTGTGTGTCTGTGTGTCAGTGTGTCTGTGTGTGTCTGTGTCTGTGTCTGTGTCTGTGTCTGTGTCTGTGTCTGTGTCTGTGTGTGTGTGTGTGTGTGTGTGTGTTCACAACACCTAGAGTCCATTGCACACATAACAAATGGATGTAATGCATACAAACACCTGTACATAGCTCGTCATGACCGTATTGTGGACATTGTGTCTGATACAGTACAAAACATCTTACCATCTAGCGCAGCTATGTACAAGCATGCCAGAGTGTTACCAGAGTGGTTTGGTTTTGCCGATGATGTTTTTTCCAACATCCCAAATACACCTGATGTTGTCTTTGTTGACACCAGCCACAAGGAGGTGCTGATTGTAGAAGTAGGCTGCCCCTTTGACCTGTACATGGACCAGACTTTCCAGGACAAGTATATCAAATACCAACCACTGCTTGGTACGATAACCAGCTTTGGGTACAAGTGCAAATTCAGCATACTTGTATTTGGAAGTCTGGGCCATGTATATAAATGCACCATGAGGGGTCTGAGAATTGCTGCAATGTCTAAAAGAAAGGCCAAACAGGTTGCCAAATTTTGCTCTGTCTCAGCTATTATTGGCAGCTTGGCCGTGTGGAGAAGGAGGTGTTATGTGTACCCTTAAGTGTTCAGTGCTGCTTAGCCCCGAAATATTTGATTCCCTGTTTGTATAATATAATTTGTGGAACCAAATAAAGTATTCAAATGTGTGTGTGTGTGTGTGTGTGTGTGTGTGTGTGTGTGTGTAGCCAAACAGCCTGGTTGATATAACTGCACTGATAATCATGTGTCTGGTAAACTAAGTTTGTGCCTGCCAATCGATGGCATGTATAGTTATTCTTCTAATTGATTTGAAGTGAGCAGAAGGTGGACAAAAAGCAAAGGGAACAACAGAGATTTAACATTTAGATCTGAATGTGGACTCCCTTCAACATCAGGGGGGATAGGCTTGAACAGGCCATGGATGATAGTATGAGATGGATGTGAATGAGTATGAGAGGTTTCTGCCTGTGTCTGAAAAAGCTGTTTCCCAACCTCAGGGGAGCAGAGCCCTGCACAGAAAGGGCGGAAATCGAGGCAGGAAACAGTCCTCCTAACACACACACACACACACACACACACACACACACATCGCTCACACACCGCAAGAGAACCCCCACACACTCGAAAGAATACACCTTCAGACCTTCGTAGTCGAACACCCGTTGCGCTTGTGCAAGCAGGGTTATTTTGCAGACACAGAGCCCAACCGACACATGATGACGTAGCCTTGCTTGAACATATCGACTCCCAGATCTAATACTTATCGTGGGGTTTTTATTTCTATAAGCTCAGTGAGCTCTCCTAGTCTTGCAGTGGGCGGGGGAACCTGGGTTCATTAACCAGGAGTAGAACTGCTCGCTGCTTGCTCTCTCGCTCCTCTCCTCCTCTCCTCCTCCTCCTCCTCCTCCTCCTCTCCTCCTCTCCTCCTCTCCTCCTCTCCTCCTCCTCCTCTTTGGAGTCCTGGTGACACTCTGCTGTCCTTGTCCTAGATCTGCTGTGGTGACACATTACTCAGCACGTGTCCCAGTCTGAAAAGAAAGTTGGATATCTGGATCTTCTCTGATACAGTACAGCGTCACTGGGGCGGCTGTGGTTCAGGAGGTAGAGCCGGCATCTAATCATCGCAAGGTTGGCAGATCGGCGGTTCGAGCCCCGGCTGGCCACATGTCGAGGTGTCCTTGGGCAAGACACTGAACCCCAAAATTGCTCCCAGTGAGCGGGCCGGAGCCTTGCATGGTAGCTTGGCCGCCATTGGTGTGTGAATGTGTGTGTGTGAATGGGTGAATGAGAGGCCGTTGTAAAGCGCTTTGGATAAAGGCGCTATATAAGTGCTGTCCACTCCAAGGAGGCCACACCCCCCGGAGGGGACAATGGTAGAAATGTCTCATATGTCACCAATTTTGTTTTTCAATACAGGTCCATCTCTGTTACTATCAGAATCCATACAAAGGTTGTGCTGAAGGATTTTGTTGAGTGGCATCAGATGTTGCGTTTGGTGTAGATCTTGGATTACCTGGGAGCTTTTTAAAAGTAGTTGTCGATAATCGGACACAGCCAGAACGCATGAGACACCGTGGGTGTCTGCTAGGCAAAGTGGACACATAGGCAATTCAAGGCGATTCAAGTCCCTTTTCAAAACAGCCTTCTATTTGTATAATGGAATCTGTGTAGAGTCTATTGAATCCGATTAAAATGTTTTGCATTGTGTAATATTCTGCGAATGTTGGTAAATATTTGTCTAATTTTATCTTGGTCTGTGTCAAAATCATTGGTCTATTTTGTCTAGGGAGGATAGTGTGTCACTGACTTCTGATAGTTTTTGAGATAATATTTCTCAAATATGTATTGTCTATTAGAAATGGGCTTAGCTCTGAAACAGAGCGTAAATTACCTTTTAGTAGTTTCTTTATTTGAAAATATGATCATTTGTTGTACAGTTGTATATTATATTTTAGCTACTGTAGGTGGACAGAGTTGGCTAGCTCTCTCCTAACTAAGTCCAGGTATTTTCATTCGCTGGCAGTAAAAAGTTCAACACAGCAACTTTTGGACATTTTAATAGGAACATAATGGTAGGTTATCACATGTTGAAAAACAGACAGTTTCAGTTCAAGCCTTATGTCCCTCTGGGAATGTTGGGCGGGGGGGTGCATGGTTGTGACAAAAGAACTGCCTGAATGTACCGACCGTATGTGTTGTGTGTTTTTAATTGAGTTAACCCCTTTATCTCTCTTGGGGGGTGCCAGGCGAGGGCTCAACCCACCCCACAGAGTTTAGTCCATCTCCATGACAACCTTCACGCTACAGGAAATCGAATTCCTACAGAAACATGGAAATGAGGTAGGCATAGCCACACTCCCACCTCTCTAGATGGACCTGCCTGGGCTCTGTTCACCCTTTTCACACATACCTTCTTGTCAGTCCAAGGAGTGCTGAATCCTTGCCTTGACACATTTTTAGTTCTAAACTATCCTATATGCCTATGCTATCAGTACTGTTCTAAACTATCCTATATGTCTATGCTATCAGTACTGTTCTAAACTATCCTATATGCCTATGCTATCAGTACTGTTCTAAACTATCCTATATGCCTATGCTATCAGTACTGTTCTGAACTATCCTATATGCCTATGCTATCAGTACTGTTCTAAACTATCCTATATGCCCATGCTATCAGTACTGTTCTTTTCTTTTTTTTATTTTTTTTTATTTATTGAGATGTTACAGATATACAAAAATAATACTTTTCAGTTTTGGTATGTTTTTACACAAAACACAAACATGTCCCAACCCTCCTCCTCCCCCCCCCCCCCCCCCCCCCCCCCACAAAATCCCAAGTGGTGCATCCCAGGACGAAAGATATAAATAAATAACAATACATAATAATAATAATAATAATAATAATAATAATAACAGTGGTGATAGGTAATGAAGACAGTACAGGTAAGTAATCAAAGAGATAAAGAGAAATAAAGTGCAATTCATTTGTAAGTGAGGATAGATGAGATGGTCGTGTTGGTCTGTGATACCATGTCTGTTATGATTGTAATATGTCCCTCTCTAGAACGAGATGATGTATCTCTAGGGGTTTATCCTGATAAATAGATTCACAACATATGTCATCACTCAGCATCCAGCGCACTTGCATTGTCAGGGAGGGTTTTTAGTTTGTTGAAATAGGATATTATTGGGTTCCAGGTGAAATAAAAGCGGTCTTTGGACCCCCTAAGTGTATATTTAATCTTTTCAAGTTTAAAGTGAAGCATAAGGTCAGTCAACCATAAGGAGGAATTCGGTGGTTTGGGGGATTTCCAACAAAGCAAAATCCTCCGTCGAGCAAGTAGAGTGGCAAATGCCACAATGTCTTTATGCTTGTTAATAATCTGTTGGTCAGTTGGCGCTATGCCAAAGATAGCTGAGTAGGCGTTAGGTTGCAGGTTCAGATCTAGTGCCTGTGAGAGGGTCCTGAAAACTGCTGACCAATAATCAAATAATAAGGGACATGACCAAAACATGTGTGTTAGCGTTGCCGGAGCGTTATGACATCTGCTACAATTCTCATCCACGTCAGGATAGATTCTGGCTAGCCTAGATTTGGAAAGGTGAATTCGATGCAGGACCTTAAATTGGATTACGCCTAGTCTAGCACATGATGTGCTCCCGTTAACTCTCGTCAGAGCTTCAGTCCAGGAGTCATCGGGTATTACGTCCCCTAGCTCCTCCTGCCATTTCTCTTTAATTTTGTGGAGGGAAGTGTCTCCGAGGGATGATATGCTAGAGTAAATACTTGAAATTAGGCCTTTTAGATTGGGAGGAATTTGGAGGATATCATCTATAGCAGAAGGTTGTGGTGCATTTGGGAAGTTTGGATCCAAACTTTTAATGAAATGTCGGACCTGGAGGTATCGAAAATAACTTGAGCGGGGAAGGTTGAATTTTTGAGAGAGGTGATTAAAGGTCGAGAAGACGCCCTCAGTATAGAGATCTTTAAATTTGGAGAGACCGAGTCTTTTCCATAAGGCGAAAGCATTGTCTATTCTGGCGGGGACAAAAAGGTGGTTATTGCAGATAGGGGCTAGGTTGGAGAAATCTTTTAAACCAAAGTGGCGTCGAAATTGTGACCATATTCGTAATGTATTAACAACAACAGGGTTAGAGGTGTAGTGTGGGGCAGATAGAGGGAGTTTGGAGGTAATCAAGGCGGGGAGGGATGTTGAAAGACATGACTCATTTTCTATTTCGCACCAAGACGGCTGTGGTGAATGGACCCAGTATATGATTTTCTGAATATTGGCAGCCCAGTGATAATAAAGCAAATTTGGTAGGCCCAGTCCGCCCTGGGACCGATGTCGCTGTAGAAGTCTTTTCTGTATTCTAGGGACTTTACCCCCCCAAATGAAAGATGATATGGACTTATCTATGGACGAGAAGAAGGACTTTGGGAGGAATATAGGGAGACATTGGAAAAGGTAGAGGAATCGGGGTAGAACGTTCATCTTAATACAGTTGATCTTCCCTGCCAGTGATAAATTAATGGACCTCCATTTCTGTAAATCATCTTTTAATTTATTAACAAGGGGCGTGAAGTTTTTTTCATGTAGTTTAGAGAAGGACCGTGTAATATTAATTCCCAAATATTTGAAGCCAGATTTAGACAAATGGAAGGGCAAGTCACATTGTGGGATTGCGAGAGCTAGGTTGTTCACTGGAAAACATTCGCTCTTAGTGAGGTTGATCTTGTATCCCGAAAAGCTACCAAATCTATGCAGCATCTGAACTATATGGGAAATGCATTGCAACGGGTCAGATACATACAACAGTAAGTCGTCGGCATATAGCGCCACCTTGTGTTCCTTCCCCCATCTAGAAATTCCATTTATTATTGGAGAAGATTTTAACATGATAGACAGAGGTTCGATGGCGAATGAGAATAGGAGTGGGCTCAGCGGGCACCCCTGGCGTGTCCCTCTCGACAATGAGAAAAATGTGGAGCGTTTCCCGTTCGTAACTACCGATGCCTTAGGAGATGAGTATAGTAGTCTGATCCATGCAATAAAAGTGGGTCCAAAGCCAAAAGCTTTCAGACATTCAAATAAGTACGCCCACTCCACTCTGTCAAAAGCCTTCTCCGCATCCAGGGAGAACCACCTCAGGTACCTCCTCGGACGTAGGAGAATGTATGACATTTAGAAGGTTTCGGATGTTAGAGAATGAGTGGCGGCCCAGCATGAAGCCAGTTTGATCAGGGGAGATCACCTCGTCTGTGACGGACTCTAGACGCCGGGCGAGTGCTTTAGCTAATATCTTGACATCGCTGTTGAGCAGCGAGATGGGGCGATGTGACCCACACTCTGTTCTGTCTTTCCCTGGTTTCGGTAAAAGGGTTATGAATGCCTCTGTTAGCGTCTGTGGCAGGGCCTCATTATCCATTGAGTCATTGAACATTTCTAAGATGAGCGGAGTTAATTTGGTTGAGAATTTTTTGTAGAATTCGATGGGGTATCCATCAGGGCCCGGGGCCTTACTACTTTGCATAGCTGTGATTGCATTATAAATGTCGGTGTCTTGGAAGGGTAGTTCAAGTTCTGCTTTATGAACAGGGTTGATAACAGGGGCATTTAAATTTGTGAAGAAATGTTGCATATTGGTATCATCATTGGGTGCCTCAGAAGTGTACAATTTGGAATAAAATGCCCTAAAAGTCTCATTGATTTCGAGGGGGTCAGTTGTAAGCTCCCCATTTTCTCTTTTAATTTGTGGAATCTGTTGGTCAAACAACATCATTGGGCACAATTAGGACATGTTCACTATGGGGTGTACTCACTTTTGTTGCCAGCTGTTTAGACATTAACAGCTGTGTACTGAGTAATTTTCAATGGACAATAAATATATACTGTTATTCAAGCAGCACACTGACTACTTTAAGTTATATCAAAGTTTCATTAAGATAGTGTTATCCCCTGAAAGGATATGACAGAATATTTGCAAAAATCTAAAGGGTGTACTCACTTTTGAGATACTGTATATTATTGTCATACGGTCTGTCGTTAGCTCCTTCAGTCCATACCTCTGTGTTCAGTACGATCTCTCATTCCTTTTGTTGTGTGTGATCATGACTCATCTCACCCATTGTTTCCTTTTTGGTTTATGTGTTTGACCCTCCTGACCCCTGACCTCCAGCTGCTCAAAACACAAACGCTCCAAACTCAGACTTTGCAAACTTTGACGCGTTTGAGAGCTCAGGTCCACCTTTCCCCTGCTCCGCGCCCCAGACTCCCTTCCAGCCATCTCACACAGGTAGATCATCCTCTGTTCACCTGTGTTGCGTGTTGTGGCGATTCTGCCATGTCTCCGCCGCCGACTGTCACTTCCACGTTTTTTTCACACGCTGTCACACGTCACACGCTGCCGGGATCCAGTCGTAAATCAGCCAATCCCCGTTCTCGACAGACGACGGGAAATGATAAGGTGTCTCTCACCGAGTGCTGAGGGCGGAATGATCCCGACAAACCAGGAAGTGGATTATTCCGTCCGTCGTGTTTGTGCCGCAGTTCGCGTTCGCTGTCTGCTTCTCGGTATGTTTTAGCCTACTCGGACCGCGAAGAGCTGGATTATACTTTTTGATACAATGCCCCGTAAGGATACACCGTAAGGATACAGTTGGATATAAGGCCGTGGAATGTCATACGCTTACACCGGAGCTGGGGAGAGAGCAGTAGAGGCTCATCTTAAGCAGCGGGGGTAACCCGACACCACTAAGCTATCGGACTGACAGACTGTTAAAACTGTAAGTCTTGCGTTCGTTGTGTGGGAGCGGGGTGAGATACAATTGACTGTGATTGAGCTGAACTGAACTTTTAGGGCTTTGATGAACTGTTGAGTTGATGTTTTGAGAGTTCTTTGTTTATTGTGACAATACAGTACCTCCTGAATTGCAACACATGTCCTTTGTGTACTCATTTTCGTCTGTTGTGCAATGCTATAATATTACAATATTCTATTCACCTGTGTATAACAAAAAAGGGTTCATGTTTTGATGCATGTAGCGCTTGTAACGGTAACTTGACTAAAGACTGACTTAACCAACCCACACTAACTAAAATTGTCAGGCCTCGCCCTGACTGGCACCCCGGACAACGAAGTCAACGAGCAAAACCGTTACATAAAAATGGCACCCCAGGTGGGACATCATACCACAAACCTGGCTTAGGACAAATTGTTTAGTATTGTAATAATATAGCGCTGTGAAGGCATGACTGGGAGTGGAATGGCTCAACCAGAGGATCTGTTCAATCTATTTGATCCATTCCCAGAGGAAAATGCACCTTTGCCTGAAGTGGAAGTGGAAGAGGATGACCTTGCGGATAAGGCCACCTCTCGTACTCTAGTGGACATGGACTTAACAGAGTATGGGAGCTTTGTGACGGGGCCCCCTGGAGGCATACATGAACCACAACAGCCAATACTGGATGGAATCAATAAGCTCTCTGGAGAACAACATCATCTGCATGAGAACATGGATAAAACATTGGAGCTCCTCATCCAACAATTCCAACAGATACAGGAGGATGGTCAGATGAAGATGATTGTGGCTGTGGAGAAGCACCTGGAGTTCAACAGATCTCAGTTTAATTCCACTCTCAACTGGAGATTACAGCAGCACCAGTTACAAGTGGTAGAGGATCTGGAGGCCTCCCTGAGTCCCCTAAAGACCACCATGCAGGATCTCGGAGCTGAGGTTTCCAAGTGCTCACAACAGCTAGACATTGTCTCATCTGAGCTAACCTCCATCAGGCAAAGCTGCTATCATTCTGCCTTACCGGAATCAGCTGCTGACCAGTCGAACTTGCTGGTTCCCACTGCTGTACAGCCAATGCCAACCTATCAACCAGACCGTCCTCAGCCAGTGACATCTAGTCAACGAGACCGCCTTCAGTCAACACTACAGCCAGGGGTCCCAGGCCCAGTGTTCACCTCCCCCAATGACTCCTCCATCCATGGAGACGTAAGAGGCAGATATGCCGGGAAGGGGCACAAGAGTCCTATTAAGCTGCAGTTTCCATCCTTCGGCAGGATTGAGGACACTCAAGACCCCATCCGCTATCTGGAGAAATGTCAGGATTACTTGGCACTCCACCCTCTGCTCGATGAGGAGTTGCTGGCGACCCTGAGGAACGTGTTGCACGGCACCGCGCGGGATTGGTGGGACATTGCTCGCCTGAAAACCAACAAATGGGCGGAGTTCGAGCAACGGTTCCGTGATGCTTTTCTATCTGAGGACTACCAGGATGAGCTGGCAGAGAGAGTGCGGACCCGTGTTCAGGCAGAAGGAGAGAGTATCCGTGACTATGCCTATATGTACCAGGCCCTCTGCAAACGCTGGAAGCCAGGCATTGAGGAGGATGAGATCATTAAATTGATCCTGAAAAACGTCAACCCTCGACTTGCCAGCCAGCTGCGAAGCAAGGTCTCCTCTGTTGATGCTTTGGTCCGTCTTGGGCAACAACTGGAGAAGGACAGGGAGAAGCAGCTGCAGTATGAACAGAGGAGTAAAACATCCAAACAGCCAACTCCTGTCACTTCTCCACACACTCCATCCATACCAGCAAACCCCTCCAAACCATCTCAGGTGGTCTGTTGGCGCTGCAAGGGTCCACACTATCCCATGGATTGCCCTCAAACCAAGCCCAACAAAAGCCAGAACCACAGGTCCTCTTATCCACCAGCTGGACCAGGCTCTAAAGGAAAAGGGTATCACCCCACAGCATCTGCGCTCACGCCCTCTCCAGTCCACGAGAGTCTTAACCCTGTCTGTCAACCGTTCAGACCAAATTCTGTCTCTGCGATGCCGCTTCCACATCAGTTGAGGGTAACCCTCACCATTGGTCCATGGACTGGCAACGCCATCGTAGATACAGGGTCCACCTACACCCTGTTAAATGAGATACTCTGGACAGAGGCAAAGAACAAGGAGGAAGAGTTGGAACCCTGGACTGAAGGTCCGCTGTATCTAGCAGATGGAGGGGCTAGGCAGCCCTTGGGATGGAAGGATATGGAAATCACGCTGAACAATCAGACCTGGATTTTACCATCGGTTGTCTTGTCCTCCCAGACCCTTGCCTTCCCAGTCATTTTGGGCCTGGACTTCCTTTTCTTCAGCGGAATGCAGCTTGATGTCTGTGAGCAAGTCTACTGGTTTAAACATGCACCTGCAGTGAAGTACCCTTTCCTGAACGGATCGCTGCAAACCAATGACTGGGGACCAACATCACGCATTGCATTCTTCTCTGCCATCGCTCCTGTTACTTTCTCTCTTCCAATCGCCTGCGGTGATGATGTGTGGGCTCCAATCCTCAAGGACGCCCAACTGCAGGATGAAGGGAAGAGACACCTACAGGAACTGCTGATGGACCATGCTGATGTGTGTACTACCAAACTGGGCCGCACTCATGTCCTGACACACAAGCTTTTTCTTACTCAGTTTGTGCCCATCAAGCAGAAGCCCTACCGTGCTTCACCACCAAAGCTCAAGGCTATGAAGCTGCTTATCGATGATATGTTGTTACTAGACATCATTGAGCCTTCCTCTTCTGCTTGGGCTGCACCTGTGGTAATGATACCTAAAAAGACCGGAGGGCTGAGATTCTGTGTTGACTACCGGAAACTAAATGCTGTCACACAAACAGATGCCTACCCCTTACCCACCGTTCAAGAGATACTGGAGTCTCTGGCTGGAGCTGCTGTGTTTACCACCCTTGATCTGAACAGCGGGTACTGGCAAGTCCAGATGGATCCAGACAGCCAGGACCTCACAGCTTTTTCTTGCGCCCATGGACTCTTCCAGTTCAAGGTTATGCCTTTTGGTCTCAAGAACGCCCCAGCCACTTTCCAACGGTTAATGGAGAGAGTCCTGAGAGAGCTCAGAGGAAAGATCTGTTTAGTCTACCTGGACGACATAATTATATACTCACCTTCCTGGCAACAGCACTTCTGTGACATCCAAACCGTCCTGGACTCCTTGAGGAGTGTCAACCTGACAGTGAACATGGGAAAGAGCCACTTCTTCTGCTCCTCCCTCAAGTTTCTTGGTCATGTTGTTTCCTCTGCTGGGGTGGAAGTGGACGCAGAGAAAACAAGGGCGGTCCAGGATTTCCCCGTTCCCAGGAATATCAAAGAGGTTCAGAGATTTCTCGGAATGGCTGGCTGGTATCACCGATTTGTACCAAACTTCTCCCCCCTGGCCGAGCCCCTGAATGCTCTGAAGAGAAAAGGGGTCAAGTTCTCCTGGACACCCGAGTGCCAGAAGTCATTCGAGGCCCTAAAGAACTGCCTCATGACTCCGCCCATCCTGGGGCATCCAGACTTCACCTTACCCTTTATGGTGTACACGGATGCCAGTGATATCGGGCTGGGTGCAGTGTTGGTACAACACACTGGACTCGGAACGGAAGAGGTCCTGGCCTTCGCCAGCCGCAGTTTGAATCATGCAGAGAGGAACTACTCAACCACAGAGCAGGAATGCCTGGCGGTAGTCTGGGCTCTGGAAAAGTGGAGGCATTACTTGGAAGGCAGGTTTTTCACTGTGGTAACAGACCACTCCTCCCTGGTGTGGGTCTTCAAAACCCCAAAACCCAGCACCCGACTCATCCGATGGGCTCTCCGACTACAGGAGTTCACCTTTACAGTGGAGTACAGGAAAGGGAAATATAACACAGTCCCCGACGCTCTATCCAGAGCCCCGGCAGACCCCTCCTGTCTGACCACACCCACCTGTGCCATCCTGCTGTCTGTCTCCTCCCATTGGGAAACTGGGAAGGACCTACATGTTTCTGATGAAACCATCTGGAAGGCCCAGCAAGCCGACCCAGTCATCCAGAGGCTGTATGAGAACATCACAAACACAGGCGAGGTTGAGGTAAACTCTACCACCAGATTCACCATCTTGGAGGATAACGTCTATAGAGTGGTCCACCTACCTCACAAGACCTTGTACCAGGTGTACATTCCTCCCCCTCTGCGACAACAGCTGCTGCAGACCTTCCACGAAGACCCCTTGGCTGGGCATCTGGGCAGGTTTAAGACCTACAAGAGGCTACAGGCTCTGGCTTACTGGCCAAACCTCAGTTTGGATGTCAAACAGCATGTCCAGCGTTGTCAAGTGTGCCAGCAGTATAAGCCTGAGAGCCGGAAGCCTGCCGGGAAGCTCCAGCAGACCGTAGTCCATCGGCCCTGGGAGATGTTAGGAGTCTACCTGATGGGCCCATTCCCTAGGAGTTCGAAGGGAAACATCTACCTCCTTGTGTTTGTGGACTATTACTCCCGGTGGGTGGAGCTCTTTGCCCTGCGGCGGGCCACTGCTGAAACAGTGTCAAAGGTCCTGACAGAGGAAATCCTGACCCGCTGGGGAGTCCCTGAGTACATCCTCTCCGACCAAGGGTCGCAGTTCGTCTCTTCGGTGTTTGAAGCCACTTGCAAACAGTGGAATGTGGCACAGAAGAGGACGACAGCGTACCACCCCCAGACCAATCTGACGGAGAGGATCAACAGAAACCTGAAGACTATGATAGCCTCATATGTCGGGGACAACCACAAAGGCTGGGACAAACACCTGCCGGAGTTTCGGTTTGCACTGAATTCAGCTGTCCATGAATCAACTGGTGTGACACCTGCCGAAGCTAATCTGTGCAGACCGATCCGAGGACCCATGGAGGTCATGCTGCTGCCAAGGACTTGCACCCCTGATGCCCCAGCCTACAAGAAGGAAAGTCAGCTCCGTGAATTGCATGACTATGTGGATGGCAAGCTGAAGCAGGCTCGACAGAAGCAGAAACAGCACTACGACAAACATCGGAGGGAGGTGGCGTACGTGGATAAAGACAGGGTGTGGATGCGCTCTCACCCCTATTCAAAAGCCGCACGGTCCTTCTCGGCCAAGATCGCACCACGTTGGAAGGGACCTTATCGTGTCATCCAGAAAGTGGGCCCTCTCACGTATGAGGTTGTACTGGAAGAGACAGGAGAGGACCATCGAGTGGTCAATGTTGCCAGACTTAAACCCTGCTACCCGTCGGCTGCTGAAGTGGAGGAGGAAGAGCGTCGTCGGGTCCTTGAGCTTTTTGAGGACGGCAGTGATGAGGAGACCTTCATAGGTTTTCCATCCGAGGACTGTCCGCTACCAGACCATCCCTCCAGCACTGCTCTAAGCCACGTGAAGACTGACCGTCAGCGGATTTTGGACATCTTCGCTGAGGAGAGTGAGGAGGAAGACTTCAAAGGTTTTCCATCCGAGGACGCCTACCCCATGGTCCGGCTTTTTCTAAAGGGGAGGGAGTGTGGCGATTCTGCCATGTCTCCGCCGCCGACTGTCACTTCCACGTTTTTTTCACACGCTGTCACACGTCACACGCTGCCGGGATCCAGTCGTAAATCAGCCAATCCCCGTTCTCGACAGACGACGGGAAATGATAAGATGTCTCTCAACGAGTGCTGAGGGCGGAATGATCCCGACAAACCAGGAAGTGGATTATTCCGTCCGTCGTGTTTGTGCCGCAGTTCGCGTTCGCTGTCTGCGTCTCGGTATGTTTTAGCCTACTCGGACCGCGAAGAGCTGGATTATACTTTTTGATACAATGCCCCGTAAGGATACACCGTAAGGATACAGTTGGATATAAGGCCGTGGAATGTCATACGCTTACACCGGAGCTGGGGAGAGAGCAGTAGAGGCTCATCTTAAGCAGCGGGGGTAACCCGACACCACTAAGCTATCGGAGTGACAGACTGTTAAAACTGTAAGTCTTGCGTTCGTTGTGTGGGAGCGGGGTGAGATACAATTGACTGTGATTGAGCTGAACTGAACTTTTAGGGCTTTGATGAACTGTTGAGTTGATGTTTTGAGAGTTCTTTGTTTATTGTGACAATACAGTACCTCCTGAATTGCAACACATGTCCTTTGTGTACTCATTTTCGTCTGTTGTGCAATGCTATAATATTACAATATTCTATTCACCTGTGTATAACAAAAAAGGGTTCATGTTTTGATGCATGTAGCGCTTGTAACGGTAACTTGACTAAAGACTGACTAAACCAACCCCACACTAACTAAAATTGTCAGGCCTCGCCCTGACTGGCACCCCGGACAACGAAGTCAACGAGCAAAACCGTTACAGTGTCTCTCTCCCTCTCTCTGTCTCTCTCTCCCTCTCTCTGTCTCTTTCTCTCTCTCTTTCTCTCTCTCTCTCTGTCTCTCTCTCCCTATCTCTGTCTCTCTCTGTCTCTCTCTCCCTCTCTCTGTCTCTCGCCACACTCGCACACTTCTCACTCACAGCCATTATTATGTGCACTTTTCATGCATTATTTGTCCACGTTGGTCTATGATCTATATTTAATTGGCTGGCACACACACACACACACAAACACACACACAAAACACACACTTTATCACTTAAGAACCGGGGGCCTGAATTACTGATATTATTATTAAATATTCTTGTCACCTACAAGCACATTATTATCGCGCTATACATGGGTGGAATCATAATCGTGGAAACATAAGTATTGGAAATCATTTGAATCTGAGATCAGATGAATCTCTCCATATGGATGAGTAGGGTTAGTTACTTGTAGCCCGCTCAATGAAAAGGGATGAGAAGCTCTGCCAGGCTGCCTTCAGGGCAGGAGAAACGGCGAGAGAGAGAGAGAGAGAGAGGATCTATTGTTTCTCTCTCTCCCCGTGTTTCTGTTGCCTACTGTGTCATCGACTGTGTTTACATGCAGACCATATTCCTGTATTAAGCGGCATATTGCTCAATATTCCGATTGGGCAAGAGTCATGTAAACACGTACCAAATTGGATTAAGATTAATATTCATTTTAAGACCCCTGGCATAGGGGATATTCAGATTAAGACCCCTGGCATAGGCCTGTTTGAATCGGAATATTGTGACATGTAAACACCTTAATCGGCATATGACCCTTTTTCAGGAATATTCAGTTACATCTGCGCAGACAGACAGACAGACAGATAGACAAGGCTCCTCATCCTACCCTGAGACAGACAGACAGTTCATATTGCAGATAGCCAAGTCACTTCATTCATATGCGCTCACATTGATCCATAGCTCATAGGGATTCTGTGCAGGAGGTGAAGCTGTTCCTGATGAACGATGGTACTGTACTGTCCTCTGAAGATGATGCAGGTGTCCTAGTGTTGTGTAGTAGTTTCAGCCACGCCCCAGATTCTGAGCCACTGCAGCTACCTGCGTTTCCTTGACACACATTCCCCATAGGTGTTGTGGTGCTGCAGCACATGGACACACACACTGCAGCCCTCTCACGGTTCTCTCTGTCAGCTCTCTTCTCACATGCAGGTAACACTTCGGGGGAACTAGCTAATGCCAATTTAGTTTCCCCAAATCCTGTAGCACTGACTGTGGATCCTTCGGGTCCTCCCAGAGTAACTCTACAGGATCAGATAGGGGCTCAGGAGGTAGAGGCTGTGTCTCAGGAGGTAGAGGCTGTGTCTCAGGAGGTAGAGGCTGTGTCTCAGGAGGTAGAGGCTGTGTCTCAGGAGGTAGAGGCTGTGTCTCAGGAGGTAGAGGCTGTGTCTCAGGAGGTAGAGGCTGTGTCTCAGGAGGTAGAGGCTGTGTCTCAGGAGGTAGAGGCTGTGTCTCAGGAGGTAGAGGCTGTGTCTCAGGAGGTGGAGGCTGTGTCTCAGGAGGTAGAGGCTGTGGCGCAGGAGGTAGAGGCTGTGTCTCAGGAGGTAGAGGCTGTGTCTCAGGAGGTAGAGGCTGTGTCTCAGGAGGTAGAGGCTGTGTCTCAGGAGGTAGAGGCTGTGTCTCAGGAGGTAGAGGCTGTGACTCAGGAGGTAGAGGCTGTGTCTCAGGAGGTAGAGGCTGTGTCTCAGGAGGTAGAGGCTGTGTCTCAGGAGGTAGAGGCTATGTCTCAGGAGGTAGAGGCTGTGTCTCAGGAGGTGGAGGCTGTGTCTCAGGAGGTGGAGGCTGTGTCTCAGGAGGTGGAGGCTGTGTCTCAGGAGGTGGAGGCTGTGTCTCAGGAGGTAGAGGCTGTGTCTCAGGAGGTAGAGGCTGTGTCTCAGGAGGTGGAGGCTGTGTCTCAGGAGGTAGAGGCTGTGTCTCAGGAGGTAGAGGCTGTGTCTCAGGAGGTAGAGGCTGTGTCTCAGGAGGTAGAGGCTGTGTCTCAGGAGGTAGAGGCTGTGTCTCAGGAGGTAGAGGCTGTGTCTCAGGGGGTAGAGGCTGTGTCTCAGGAGGTAGAGGCTGTGTCTCAGGAGGTAGAGGCTGTGTCTCAGGAGGTAGAGGCTGTGTCTCAGGAGGTAGAGGCTGTGTCTCAGGAGGTAGAGCCGGCGTCTAATGATGGCAAGGTTGGCAGATCTGCGGTTCGAGCCCCGGCTGGCCACATGTCGAAGTGTCCTCGGGCAAGACACAACCCCAAATTGCTCCCAGTGAGCGGGCCGGCGCCTTGCATGGTAGCTTGCCGCCATTTGTGTGTGAATGTGTGTGTGAATGGGTGAATGAGAGGCCGTTGTAAAGCGCTTTGGAATAAGGCGCGATATAAGTCAGTCCGTTTAGTACCAGCCATAGAGGCTGCAGACAGCTAGCGTCCCTGCTAGCGTCCCTGTTAGCGTCCCTGCCCATAGACACGCAGCTCTGACTGACCTGGATGCCATCTTTAGCTCTGCCCAAACGGAGCAAGGTAACCTCCCTGCCAGCCTCTGTGTAGCAGAACTAAAGGTGGGATAAACATGCTGGAGGTTGGGCTGGTGCGCATGAGTGGCTAAGATGAAGTAGCACCTCCTCTCTGCACCACCAGCAGTTATTCATGTTTAGAATCAGAGGTTGAGGTCTGTTTCTTACAGCATATCCCCAAGAAGGGTTCTATGGTGGTTGGTGTCTTGTTTACAGAGTGGTTCTAAGTCAGTTATGGGGGGGGTTTATAAAAGAAAAAAAATACTGACTGTGCAACCATTTCATATCCATGATGCCATTGCGGTCTCCTGCACAGTTGCTACCCTATATTTAAGATATATATCTATATTTAAGATATACTGTATATCTATATTTTAAGATTGCTCTAAAATGCCCACTTGAGCAGTTATTACGAGTACAGTATTATGAGGCTAATGTGCCTGTTAGAAAGCCTAATTGAGGTCACTGGACTATGTGCTATTATTGGACACCTTAGTGTGGCGGGACAGTGAGAGCAGTTTGAAAGGGCAGACTTAGACGTGACTGGTGTCTCTCTGAATATAAGCACCATCTACAATAACATATAAAACAATTTAAAGTAGAAGAACATTTGATCACATTTTCAGTGGTTAGCCCGTTTGATACTGCAAATGTTCCCCTGTCATGATAGGACAAAGATGTTAAACTTAATAATATTTCATATTTGTGGGAGAGTTTGCTGAATCAAACAATCCATCACAGTGTAGTGGTTGTGAGCCAGACTTTTTTGTTTGTTTTTTTTGTTTGACCAGATAAAATCAGTTGAGAACAAATAAATAAAAACAAATAGAAACAAAGTCAACTAACCTATGTGTGAAAAGAGAGCGGTGTGTGTGTGTGTGTGTGTGTGTGTGTGTGTGTATGTATGTGGGGGAGGGAGGGGGAGGGGGGCAATCAGCAGGAACAACAGTCAACTATGACCTGCTGAAATTTATTTTTGAAAATGGTAAGTGATGTCAGTTTGAGTGTGTTCTGTAAGGTGGTCCAATCGATTGCTGCCGCAAAACTGAAGGATGTGTGTTGTGTGTGTCCAGGAGGGGGCGCTCCAGCAGGGTTCAGCTCAGCAGCTGCAGCATCAGGAGGAGGAGTCCTTCCCAAGAGCCAGCCAGCTCTGCTAGGAGGGGACCGCTACGCCGCGCTAGCAGAGCTGGACAACGTCTTCGGCTCCTCCGGCCCCCCCACCAGCATATACAACACCTGCAGCACGTCACAAGTGTGAGAGACCCAAACCACGCCTCTCCTCTGTACTCTCTGACTTACTTACTTTTTGTTCCTTTCTACTTCTGTCTACCTTTTCCTATCACTCCTCCCATAACTTGAAATGAGTTATTTTTCCACATTCTAATTAAAGTAGTTAGCTAAGTACTTCACTATTTACTTGTTGATTGTCGTGTCTTTTTCCTGAAGCTCACTTATCTTTTTAAAATACCCAGTCTCTCACCTCCTTTGTTCAATGTTTCTTTAGTATCGGTGGTCATCTACTGATCCCTGTGTTGTGTTGTGTTGTGTGACAGGGGGGTGTTCAGGGCTGTGGTCATACACTAACCCCTGTGTTGTGTTGTGTTGTGTTGTGTTGTGTTGTGTTGTGTTGTGTTGTGTGACAGGGGGTTGTTTGGGGCTGGGGTCATTCACTAACCCCTGTGTTGTGTTGTGTTGTGTGACAGGGGGGTGTTTGGGGCTGGGGTAATACACTAACCCCTGTCTTGTGTTGTGTTGTGTGACAGGGGGGTGTTTGGGGCTGTGGTCATACACTAACCCCTGTGTTGTGTTGTGTTGTGTGACAGGGGTATGTTCGGGGTCAGTGACGGGCGTGTCGTCAGCCCAGCCACAGCAGTGCATACCCAGCATGCCCCAGGGTTTCGGAGGTGAGTGAACTCTGAGATGAAGCTAAAAAGGAAGTCACAAGTATCTTTATTGGGTTACCAATCCCAAATAAACAAACTGTTCACCCGATTTGACATTTTTAGAACAATACAAAACAAAAACAAAAAGGACAGTACAGTATAAAAAAGGAGGAACCTAAGAAAAAACAGTAAAAGAGAGGACTCAAAACAAAACAAAGAAATGACTGTGTTGCGCATAGGGCTGAATGAACATTCACACATCAAGAAAGACAATCGTTTATCATTGTGTTATTACCAACCAGTGTCAAATGAATATATAAATACAAATAGTAGCGTACTGTGTGCTTTGTAAAATAAGTAATAAGACTATCTAATCACCCTAAAGAAGGAATGAATTAACAAAATAGAGAATAGGATCCCATGTTTTTTTTTACTTATTAGAGCAGCCCCTTATATTATACTTCATCTTCTCTAGACATAAAAAGGACATTATGGTCATGTTCTCACATGAAAGTCTGAATCAGGACCCGGAGCAAGTGGATGAGTTTGCAACATGTTGCATAAATTATTTCTCTGATTTGCGTTCTCACAGCCCTTTATGTAAACGAAGTAACATACGCAATCGAAGCAACAGACGTGGTAGTTGATTGGTCAGAAAAATCGAAAATTGCCCGTTCGTCCCGCTCTTATCCAGATCAACACGCATGCGCTGTTGTTTCCCTATGGACAGCCTCGACGCGTCGTTTCTAACTGGAGCGAAACCACCCTTTTCAAGCGGAGCATCCGTCGGTTGTTTGCTCCGGGAGCGACTTCGAATGCGCGTTCTCACAGCTCCAAACGACGCAAAAAGGGAAGCGAATTTTCCCCTAAACTCTGTTTCCAAGTGAAGCAAATGTTCTAGTGAGAACACACCCTGAGTCCTTCAACCAAGAATTAGACGATGGAACAAGTTATTTTCGTTATTCTCGTCTTTACTGAAGGGGAAATATTTGATGTCTTCTTCTTCTTCTTCTTCTTCTTCTCTGCAGCTCCGTCAACAAACCCCTTTGTAGCAGCGGCCCCAGCGCCCGCCCCCACTAACCCCTTCCAGAACAACGGCAGAGCCGCGGCCGTGGCTGCAGCAGGTAGGGAGGGGGAGCAGGGTGGGTTTATTTAACACTAGAACAGCCATGAGCGCTCATTTGACTCTGTGAGTCAAAAAAAAAATTTATATCTTTGCACTCAATCAAATTTCAGGACCCTCCTTTCATGACTTGTGCGTTCTACCACCCAGTATCCTGACATTTTCCAAATCACAGGATCAGGATAAGCTAGGATAAAGCTATTTTGCTAGTTTTTTCTGTGGAGGCTAATTTACAAGACGGCGCCAACTAGTGGTCGTTGTGTGTAATGGTCATGGTTGACCCCTGTGGCAGCTCTTATAGTAGGTAGAAAAGGCATGGCTGGGGCGCTTAGGTGGCGTAGTGGATTAAGCGCTGACCATGTACCGCAGGGCTCCCGGTTCGATTCCTGCCGCGGACATGTCCTGCATGTCATCCCTTCTCTCACCTTCCTGTCATAATCTCTACTATATCTGTCATTAAAAAGGAAAAATATGAGTGGTACTGCCCCACTCAGAAAAAATTACTTAAAAAAAAAAAAGGCACGGCTGTTCTAGTTAGCTGTTCTATCAATGGTCAGTGGCCATTTTGACTGAATATGTTGTAACACTATGCAAAATACCCCCGTCTTTACAGAGGCACCATGAGTATGTGAACACTTTTCTTAGAAGCTAAAAAAAAGAAAGAGAGGACGGGCAGTGTTTGTGTTCTGAGGGGCGTCAGAGATACAACCAGGTCCTTATTTAGCAGATACCTGCACCTCACCACTCAGCTGAGCTCGTCATGTGAATCCCTGAGGAGGTCTTCTGAACCCTGGCTTTGTATATGTAAATGGACTGACTTATATATATATATATATATATATACTTATATAGCGCCTCTCATTCACCCATTCACACACACATTCACACACCAATGGCGGCAAGCTACCATGCAAGGCGCCGGCCCGCTCACTGGGAGCAATTTGGAGTTCAGTGTCTTGTATGTACCTAACATAATTATTTACTGTTTTGTGAACATAGAGAACATAGTCCAGCATTTTTTCAGTCCAACAGAGTAAGTCGCTGAACATGTGGCTGAGCGAGATTAAGATGAACTGTCAGAGCGGCCCGCTTGGGTGTGGGGGGTGTAAGTAAGTAAGTAAGTAACATTTATTTGTACAGCACCTTTCCCAGGGGTCACAAAGTGCTTTACATATAGAGAACATAATAAAGAAGAAACACAATAAAACATAATAAAAGAGCGAAAGTCATACCAGGTTAAAACAGGCAAACAAGTGAAAATAAAAACAAGTAACAGACACAGGTTTACAACAACATCAACAGGACACAGAAAGACAGGCTTTTGGGGCTATCCAAAAGCCTGTCTATACAAGACAGTCTTAAGCTGTTTTTTTAAAAGCCTGGGTGCGTGGGTGTGTTTGAGAGCTGAGGGCCTGACGATGGCTCTGTCTGATTGGTGGGGTGGGGGGGGGGGGGTGTTTGAGAGCGAGGGACTGATGATACCCTGCAGCTCACTTTGGTAGGTCCCCCTCTTCCTTCTCCCTCCTCCTCCTCCTCCTCTAGCCACACCCCTCCTCCTCTCCCTCCCTTGCTTGATGTGGAAGTGCTTCCTAGAGTTCACCTGGGGCCTCTACATCTCTTTCCCTCCCAGTGCATGTGCAGTGTGCTCTGAACTTTGACCCTTGCGCTGCTTCTGTGAGGGTCGGCAGGGGTGATTATGCCTCAGTCGCCATCTTTCCTTTTCCCTCGCTTTGGTGAGGGTGGCTTTGCCCCATCCTGCCCCCTGCTGGTCAGTAGAAACACTACTCATTGCTGCTCATACCGGTTAGCACAGGGGTCGGCAACCCAAAATGTTGAAAGAGCCATATTGGACCAAAAAAACAAAAAATGTATCTGTCTGGAGCCGCAAAAAAATGTAAGCCTTATATAAGCCTTATAATGAAGGCAACACATGCTGTAAGTGTCTATATTAGCTATATTAGCCTACTATCAAAAAAATGACTAGGTAGGCTACAAATACATAATGAGCATTCATGATTAAATGTTTATTTTCGCTGCAGCGCACCCTGGAGAGAATGACGCACCACATGACTACTCTGCTGTACGACGGTGCTTTAAGTTTAACTTCCATTACAATATTAATGTATTATGTTTCGTTGCATTGATGAAATTATAGAATTACAATAAAGAAATCACATTTTTGATGTGATTTTTATTTTGAGGATTCGAAAAAACAACAACAAATGGAACGTGCATAATAGGCCTCCTGTAGTTTCAGACCTCCTCATGGAATAAAATGCAGTCCTCTTCAACCCTCAATAATACAATACGAATACAACATATAAGTCGAATACAATTACAATCCTCTTCTCTTTTCCCCCTTATCTGGGCAAACAGTGCAATAAAACGCAGCCTGCAGTTAAAACGCAGCCTGCAATTATAAACAATAAAACAGCAGCCTTTTGAAAAGGTAAAGTATATTACATTTAAATAATACAGTTTAAGTTCGATTTCTGTGCATTATCCTCTTCTCTTTAGTTTTCTGCCAATGCCAAGTAAGTCAGTGCTAGAACTGAAGTGAAGTGAACTGAACAGAACTACTAGTTAAGGGTAAAACACAGCAGCATCCTCTTCTCTTTTGACACGCACAATACAACGCAGCCATCCTCGGACCTGAGCAACAAAACACAATAATATCCCTATGTGTCATTCCAAATATATACTGACAAAAATCTGAAATCACTTTATAAAAACAGCCACTTTGTTACTAAATATGTGCCTATGACAGGATTGTGTTCTTACCCGTTTAATGTGACTGTTTTCGGACCTCACTGGACAGCTTCTCAACATCGGGCATGTAAGATGTAACTTTAATCTTCACGCAGGACTGCAAGCTCTCATCTGTGAGGCGGGTGCGGTATTTGGATTTGATGTAGTTCATGTTTGAGAATATCTGCTCGCACAGGTATGTTGATCCAAATATGGATAATACTCCAAATGCACATTTCTTCATGTTCCTATAACTGTCAGGAAGAGCATTCCATGTTTCAAACACAAGTTTCTCGCGTGTTGGGAGGCTTTCAATTTCGCTCCATTTGTGGCTTTGGGCAAGCTGGGCTTTCTGGCGAGTGACGTCTTCAAGCTCGGCTGTCAGACTTTTGAACTTGGACACCGATAAATCTTTGTCAGCTATATCGGCCATTTCCATTTCAAGGTCAGCTTGATTTACTCCTGGAAATGTGTTCAATAAGGACGGGTCAATCTCCAGGGGCGTGACAGGGAAAGATAGTGACATTTGTTCCTTTCGGAACTCGCTAAATCTGCTCCCAAATGCAGTTTGCATATCAACGATAGCACCTTGTAAATAATCACCGTTGAGTGTGTGATCGTGATGGGCTTCTTTGAACTCTCTCAGGGAGGGGAAGTGAGAGAGCGTGCCTCGCTGTACATGGCCCATCACACACCCGCCGGTTTGTTCGCAACAGCCACCTGCCTGGCACCGTGACTACGGTGGCCTTTACACAATAACAATAGCACCACAGCTATGACGCAAATCTTCGTTGACAGAAATGTTGAAATGTAATATTTATTCTGCACATTTTTACAGCATTGGAAAACGTTAAGAATGTTTATGTCATGTTTGTCCTCCTACAGAAACCATATTAAAAAATAATAATAAAAAAAAAATAATCATACATTTTTGAAAAAGCTCCAGGGAGCCACTAGGGCGGCGCTAAAGAGCCGCATGCGACTCTAGAGCCGCAGGTTGCCGACCCCCGGGTTAGCAGAACATCCTAGATGAAGACGTAATATGTCACCACCTCCAGTGAGGTCAGGAGCTAGTGTTGTAAATGAACCAGTGAGGTCAGGAGCTAGTGTTGTAAATGACTCAGTGAGGTCAGGAGCTAGTGTTGTAAATGACTCAGTGAGGTCAGGAGCTAGTGTTGTAAATGAACCAGTGAGGTCAGGAGCTAGTGTTGTAAATGAACCAGTGAGGTCAGGAGCTAGTGTTGTAAATGACTCAGTGAGGTCAGGAGCTAGTGTTGTAAATGACTCATACGGCCGTGTAATCATTATGATCATCTTTATATCAGGAGAGGTGTGTGTGTGAGGTGTGTGTGAGGGGAGGTGTGTGTGTAACAGTCCTCTCCTCCTGTGTCAGCCTCGTTTGGGACCGGGTCTCTGAGCATGCCGTCTGGGTTTGGGAACGCGGCCGCCTACAACCTCCCGACCAGCTTCTCTGGAACCTTCCAGCAGCCCTTCCCTGGCCAGGGGCCCTACCCCCCCCCCGCCCGCCTACCCCCAGGCGCACAATGGTGGGTGTGTGTGTGTGTGTGTGTTGGGTGTGTGTGTTGGGCCCCTACCCCCCCCCCCCCGCCCGCCTACCCCCAGCAGCACAACGGTGGGTGTGTGTGTGTGTGTTGGGTGTGTGTGTTTTCGGCCCCTACCCCCCCCCCGCCCGCCTACCCCCAGACGCACAATGGTGGGTGTGTGTGTGTGTGTGTGTGTGTGTGTGTGTGTGTGTTGGGCCCCTACCCCCCCCCGCCCGCCCAGACGCACAATGGTGGGTGTGTGTGTGTGTGTGTGTGTTGGGTGTGTGTGTTGGGCCCCTACCCCCCGCCGCCTGCCTACCCCCAGCAGCACAACGGTGGGTGGGTGGGGGTGTGTGTGTGTGTGTGTGTGTGTGTGTGTGTCTCTCTGTGTGTGTGTGTGTGTGTGTGTGTGTGTGTGTCTATCTTAATTCATGTGTGTCTCCTCTCCTCCAGGCGGGGGGTTCTCAGCCTTCGGCCAGCCCAAGCCCATGGTCACCCCCTTTGGCCAGGCCATGGTCGGACCCGGGGTCTCCAGCAACCCTTTCTTAGTGAGTGGAACCGTTTGTTTGGTGTTTGAAACTTCAAAGTGCAGTCTTCTTCTTTTCAGGGCCAAACAGCTGAAAGTTCTTCACTGGCCAAGTCAGTCAGATTTCAGATGTAAAGCCAATTGAACATGCATTTAATTTCCTGATGTTAGTTCTCTTTTCCAAAACTGACAATAACTGAAGATAGTACAGGCCTGGCAGAGCATGACCAGAGAATACAGGGGGAGGATGTTTGGGGGGTTTTAAAATTCCCAATCTGAAAAAAAACAACAACTCAAAACATTGACTTATAGATCAAATCCAAACAGTTGAGTGGAGTACAGAGCTACAAGAAGACAAAATGGCTTCCTCTTGTCAATACGTATGGAGGGGACTAATGTCAAGACTTGTCTTTATTCCCTTGCTCACGGTTTGTCTCTCTCTCTCTTCCTCTCTATCGGTCTGTCTCTCTCTCTTCCTCTCTATCTGTTTGTCTCTCTCTCTTCCTCTCTATCTGTCTGTCTCTCTCTTCCTCTCTATCTGTTTGTCTCTCTCTCTTCCTCTCTATCTGTCTGTCTCTCTCTCTCTCTCTCTTCCTCTCTATCTGTCTCTCTCTCTCTTCCTCTCTATCTGTTTGTCTCTCGCTCTTCCTCTCTATCTGTCTGTCTCTCTCTTCCTCTCTATCTGTCTCTCTCTCTCTGTCTCTCTCTTCCTCTCTATCTGTCTCTCTCTCTCTCTCTTCCTCTCTATCTGTCTCTCTCTCTCTCTCTCTGTCTGTCTCTCTCTTCCTCTCTATCTGTCTCTCTCTCTGTCTCTCTCTTCCTCTCTATCTGTCTCTCTCTCTCTTCCTCTCTATCTGTCTCTCTCTCTCTTCCTCTCTATCTGTCTCTCTCTCTCTCTCTCTCTCTGTCTGTCTCTCTATCTGTCTCTCTCTCTCTCTTCCTCTCTCTCTCTGTCTCTGTCTCTCTCTCTCTCTCTGTCTCTCTCTCTCTCTTCCTCTCTGTCTGTCTCTCAGGGAGCTCCTGGCGCACAGTTTCCAGATGGAGGATCCTCCACCAACCCCTTCTTATAGCGCCGCTACCAGACCGCACCAACAGGAGGGTGTCGACCAGCACACTCACGTCTCGTTGTTTTGTTTCACAAATAGCTTTAAAACGCAAAAAGTTTCGACAAGTTTTATTTTTATTGAAGAAGAACAACAACAACAACTACAACAACAATGAAGCAACAGTGACAATGTCTACGGCAACAATACAACACACGGTAGCGGTGTGCCGAGGAAGAGGAAGAGGTGATCTCCTGATGAAGTCCTCAATTTAACCCATGAACTGTCCTGGCCTCAACAGACACCACATGTATATTTAAACTGGACCCATACTTAAGTTATTGCAAATATCCCATCCATCATGCTGCAGTTATGTACATAGAAGCTCTTTGTGCATATCAGTATTTGTATCTTTATCACACAGCTTTTGTTAAGGCAGAGCTGTAACCTGGTAACCTGGGGGTCTACTGTGAGTTTACTGTATCTGTAAAAGAACCAAAAGCAGTTTGTGCAGTACGGCATCGGAAAGAGTATTTTTACAGAAAAGAAGAAGAGGACGAGAGGACAACGTATTCTGTTTTTAAGAGACTAAAGGGGGGGGGGGAGAATCTCTCTTCTGCTGCCCATTCAACAAGTCATCAAGAGGCAGTGCTCTCTCATCTGTGCTTTCACCTGGTGTGGGGTCCAGGTGGGAACCAGGGGCTGTAGTCACCTGGTGTGGGGTCCAGGTGTCAACCAGGGGCTGTATTCACAACGTTTCCTACTGTAGTAAGAATAAGTCCTACCTGGCAACGTTCTGAGAAAAACAATCCAAATTTATTTTTTCAAATCCTCCTTGAGTAATACTTTTTAGCGCAATATAGAAGTACTTCTAAGAACTTTCTCAGAATCTCTGTGAATCAGGACCATGACTATAGACTGAAGACCACTTTTGTTGGGTGTTACTGAAATTTAAGTTAATGTGTATATATATATTAAAATAAATTTTAACGAAAAATCGAACGATTTTTTATTTTATTTGTATTGCTGTACATCTCTATATATTGAAACATTTTGTATAAATGAAAGATTTCTATCAATTTGAAAAATGTCGCTGTCTAAATAATTTGAAGCTAGCTGCTGTACTATTGACAAGGCGAACACTGGGACAAACTGACCTGTCGTTCTGAAATGTATTCAGGCTGCCAGTGCTCGGGTTTCCTCTGGTCAGAGTCTGTGTTCAAGGCAAGTGTCCTCTGGGGGGCGCTCTTCTATAGGGAAAGAGTCTTTGTGGCTTCGCCGTGCTCTCAGAATAGTGAACACACCCTTCAGAAAGAAAATGACACTGATAGCCGTGAAGTAGCTTCCGTATATGGTGAACTGCAAGAGAAATGGAGACTGGGGTCTGAATACATTTCTGTACTTTTTAAGGCAAGGCAACTTTATTTGTATGGCACATTTCATACAACAGGGGCAATTCAAAGTGCTTTACATACATTATTTAAAAATACAGCAAAAGGAGCATAGTAAGAAAATAAAAATGACAATGAATAAAAGCAAATATAAGAAGTAAATAGATAAAACATTTAATAAGACAATAGTTAATGGAAAAAAGACATTGATAGAAGTGTTTGTGTTTAATCATAACTCTTGCAAAACATGAAGGTTTTAACTATTTTTTTACTATTTTAAGGGTTTGGGCCTGTTCGATTTCTTCAGGGAGTTTGTTCCAGGAGCATGCGGCAGTGTGACTGAAAGCTGCTGCGCCGTGTTTTGTTTTCGCTCTTGGAAATGTTTAGCTTAAAAGCAAAGAAGGGACTTCTGCGTTTGTCCCTGAACAACAGACTCACCTGTGGTATGATGTCCAGGCCCAGACCTCTGCTGTCCACCACCACTAACGTGAGGATCGTCTGAAGGACCAAAGCACCGAAGTTGTTCGATCCAAAGATCAGTGCGTAATATCTCTCCATCGACAGGTCAGCAGCGATTTGGAACCAATGGTAAAGACAGAAGCTGGCGAACGGTGACCTTTTTAAGAAGTTGGCATTTGTTTTCCTGGTATGTCTTGGAGAAAAACTCACATGGCTATGGTAATAAGCAGCATGTAGAAGCACTTGAAGACGATGTAACCGGCGTAGCACACCCAGATGCTGCTGGTGAAGGTCATGAGGAAGAGTGCAGCGGCCCCCAGCCCAGAGAAGGACCCCAGAGCCACCTCCCCCCACTGGGCCCAGTCCACCTGCGTGAAGCCTATTCCGTAGGCCGTCACCGCACCTTTAGGGAACACTTACGTTTATCTGAACTGATCAACTCTTTATGATTCTTTATCTCGTGTTATTTTGGATAAATAACAACATTCTGTAATGTATTTTCCTCAGTATATTTTCACAAACTTGTTTTATGGTTTGATAGTTTTTTGTTATTGTGTGGTTTTCCCCAGTAAACAAAGAGTCCCAAAAGACGTCCTCCAGGGAAGCCGGAATGTGGGTCCAGATGACGTCTTTCTACGACGTCCAGATGACGTCTTTTTAGGACGTCCAGGTGACATCTTTCTAGGACGTCCAGATTACGTCTTTCTAGGGCGTCCAGAAAAGAAAGACGTCATCTGAGCCGTCATCTGAGGACGTCTTTTGGACTCTTTGTTTACTGGGTTTGTTTGAAGTCTAAAGATGTCTACGGGAGCTATACTCACCAAACCGATTTGACACAGCCTCCACCCCTCCGTTGTAGACCGTGAAGTTGTGGGAGGGCTCCACGTGTTCCCACAGCACCTGGACGTAGTTGACTGTCTGGTTGTACCCGCAGGTGGCCAGCGCCCACCACACCGACCAGTACACCAGCTGCTTGGTGGAATAGCACTGGAGGAAGTCTCGCCACAGCTGGAGGAGAGCCCGACAGCAGCCTCCTGCCCTTACTGGCCCCCCAGGACCGCCAATCACGTCCCCTCCTCCTGCCCTTCCTGGCCCCCCAGGACCCTCAATAACGTCCCCTCCTCCTGCCCTTACTGGCCCCCCAGGACCCTCAATCACGTCCCCTCCTCCTGGAACACCACTACCGGCTTGTAGCGGAGCCAATCGGTGAGCAGAAACACAGGGACCAGCACGGCCAGGTAAGAGTAAGTCCACACAGGGAAGATTTCATTGGTCACCTGGAGTTCAAAGGTCACTTAAGTCAAAAGACTGGAACCCAGAGTGGGTTTCTCATATTTTTAATACATCATAAGCTTGTAAAACCGTGTCTGTCTTTAACCTTTAACCTTTAACCTCACACACTTGATTGAGAGATCAAATGGATAAGGATTGCATAAAGTGGCATATTTAAACACGGTCTGAACTGCTCTTAAAAGAGAGACTGCGCTGAAGTTGTTACTGTACCTGTTCAGTGTCTTTGAGCCCCGGAAAAGTGCTATATAAATACAATGAATTGTTGTTATTATTATTATTACCTGTTCCACTGTCAGGTTCTTGTCTGGCCCCGTCAGGTATGTGAACAGGAAAGGGTTCCAGAGGTTTCACAGTACTGAAGAACCCGTAGGTGCAGAGCACACCTGTGGGATAGCCCCATCCTGCCTTCCATCGCTTCACAGTTTCCATCTCCACGTGTCACACAAGGCTACTGGTTTACCTGACCAGGTTTGGTCCTCCATGCACTATCATTAGTCCTGCCTCTACCTAGTCATTGTATGGGAGTCGTCTTAAGTTGTGTTTATGTAATCGGTTAGCTCAGTCAGTCAGTCAGTCAGCGACCTGCTCAAAGTGCACCACTGATGGCCCACATTCCTGCTCAGACTGAGATATGCGGTGAATACAACGTGAGGCAGAGGGAGGCGTACCCATTTAATCTTTAACATGCGGCATGCTATGCTATCAGTCATAAATCAGTCATAAATATCAAATGGATTTCAACAGTAGTTGGACAGAACAATGCCTAAGAAAGCCTGCGTGTGGAAAAAAACGTTATCTTTATAATAATAGGCCTAATCATAATAATAATAATAATATTAACAACAACTTTTTATTTGTATAGCACGTTTCCTGCAAACGTTGCAGCTCAAAATGCTCCAATCATTATATAATCATCATTTAATTATTTAGTCATTTAAAGGCAATATTAAAAAGATGGGTTTTTAGTCTTGACTTGAACATACAGTATGTGCTGAGGTTGCATCTCTAATGTAAACTGGCAGTGAAGACACAATCTGGGTGCATAAAATGAGAATGCAGCCTCACCAAACCTCTTCTTTTGTATATGTGGTACACAGAGAAAACCAGCGTCAGAAGACCTGAGAGCTCTACTGGGCTGATATGCTAGCAAAAGACCTGAGAGCTCTATTGGGCTGATATGTTAGCAAAATATTTAAAAATATTTATCATGAATTAACAGTACAAGTACATGTCCTAAAGCGTACCTTCATGACGTTTTATTTTAGAGTTAATATTGGGAGAGCTCTGTTGAACATTACGCCTCCTCCATTAATTGGCTCCCACAATAACCTCTCCCTAATCGCAGACGTAATTGAGCACAATTTGATTACGGGAAACTTTAACCGTACAAATCCATTGACACCTCTCCATACTCACACTAATCACATTAAGAAAGTAAAGCTATCTCTTAAATGACCCCCAAAGTATATCACCTTAATTAAAGCAATAACTATTCTAACTTGGACCAAAGCCAGTAATATCCATGGAATTATTTAAACTTTAAATGTTTAATAAGCCAATCTAATCACAGTGTGGTAGAAATTAATTCTCAGGAGACTAGGGAGTCAGATGGATACAGGTTTTTATTTATCATAACAAAAGCAACCCAGATTTGGTTCTAAATTGATACATTGATAGATCAGAATTATATACAGTTTCATAGGGCCTCAGATGACTGACTGGTTGTTGTCATGGTGATGAGTACATTTCCATGTGAGGACCACACCTCCACCATTTATTGATCCAGTCTGATTTCAACGACGTGGTACAATTTAGTGATGAGATCATCTTTTCCCCAGGTCATGATGAAATGTCCCAAAGGTCATGTCACTCGCTCAATAACAATTTGATACACATTGAATCATTTACATAAGGCTTCATTCATATGAGACACAAGTAAATGATTATTGTTCATGAGTATGTGGCGGGGTGGTATACTAGCTGGGTTTCCCACACATGTCCTGTCACATTTAAATGAACTCCCACAGAGGCAGTGGTAGAAAAAGTATAAATATAATGTTTATTTTTAAATAACCATAGAGTGCAGATAAAATAGCACCACAATATAACACTGGACATTCAACCAGGAAAATAATAAACGCTATCAAACTATCTTGTGATCACACAGATCATATAACACATAACACACCAAACACTTTAGGCTATTATGGGTAAACTGTTGTCAACAATCAAACCGTGGACGTTTACAGCTACCGAGTAGGGTAGCAAGCAGCGACTTGTACCCTAAGACTGAACTCCGAGGATTGTTATCCACATTGCCACCAGAAGGACTGAGTCCGCGTGTGCAACGCGCCAACCCAACCCATCTTCCTTCGTCGCTACCGCATTTGCTTCACCTCCACCTGGAACCGTGAGTAGGCTAATTGGGATTTACCGTATCAGTGATACCAATTGGGACTTATTTTTCTTTCATAATAGTGCACCAACAAATCCAAGCGCTTGGTAAACCTAAAATGTTAAACCTAGAACTCTGGACTTGAACTTTCTATATTATTTTTCATTGAGTGTTTAAGTAAGGTTTGTGTTTGTTTCAACCTGATTTGTTATTTTTGTTTTGTACACACAAACACATACACATACCACAAACCCAAACACATACTATAGCACACAATATATGAAAATAAAAGGAACACATTTTTGCTATTCCTTCTAAATTGCTGTCCTTTGTATTTTGTTTGTATATGGGTTTATATGCTTACTTGGTTTATGGGGACACACAATTACATACACTTATCTGATTTGTTTGTAAACAAGAAGAGTTAGTCAGTTCACCTTCACCATCAACAGCTAAGAGTCAGAATCCTGTTACATCTTAATTAATTGAAATAGTAGGCTACCTCAGGAGAGGGTTAAACAATCATGAAAATCTGAATGATTTTCTATAAGAATCGCCCTTCATCTACAGAAAGAGGGGGTAACCTACATTCCATCCTGTACCTATTTACTATCATCATCATGTTCTTATATCACATGTTTTATCATGTTACACTATTTGCGCTTCTGCACAGTAAATCTTGCAGTGTTAAAGTAACACTTAAAGAGTTAAATGTAACACTATTCCGGAGTGTATATGGTCCTACTCCAAATTGGATTTAAACTGACTCTTTCCCGAGTGTTATGAATGAATGAATGAATGAATGAATGAATGAATGAATGAATGAATGAATGGTCTTTATTGTCATTGCTATAGTACAGGTACCAAACAACGAAATTTAGGAGGGGTGGCTCCCCTGGTGCTAGGAAAAAAAAAAAAAAAAAAACAGAAGGGAAAGGAGCTGGTTTACATAAATAAAGGCTATGTACACTATCCACTATACTATACTGTACAGATAGATGACTAGGGTTGTCATATTGCACATAGTGTTATTGCACATTCATTTAAAGTGTCGCAGTTTGCAGGCTTGAAATGTACATATTTGTGCCTCAGCACTACCCCTGATTTTTTCAATCCAGCAGCTGCCATCAATCCGTCCAGACTGTCCAGGCCCCAGATCAGGCCGCTACATCCAGTGTGAACACATTTCTTAGCGCCCGGTGTTTCGCCCTTTCGGCTCTACGTTGCCACATGACTATTTCACCTGTGTGTGTTTGTCCCTCTTGGCAGGGAATGTGACAGAGGAATCCGGAGAGCAGGCAGTTAAAGTTTTAGAGTTAAATTAACTCTAAATAGAGTAAAAAAGTAACACTGGTGTACACTGTTTTGTGTTGTTTAAACTTAACACTACAGGTTAATTAGCTCTGTGGAGTGTTAATATCACTCCCAGTAGTGTTGATAATTCACTCTTCTGTGATAACAAATCAACTCTGATTTAGTTAAATTCCTATGCTCATTAACACTGCATTGAGTTATTAAACGTTAACACTGGAGGGTCAGTTGACTCAGATAAGTGTTGATTTTACACACTGCTGTGTTGATAATTTACTCTTACAGTGAAAAACCAACTCTGATAGAGTAGAATTTTAACATCAATTAACACTGCATGGTGTCAAAGAAACTTGCCACTATTTGTTAAATAAAATCTGTGTGGTGTTATTTTTACACTTAATTTAAAAGTCTAATTACAAATATTCCATGAAGTGAGTAAAAATGACAACTTAACACAAATTAATGCATTCAACAACTTTATTTTCAGCTCCCAACCATGTGAGCCCAAAATATCAAAAGATGGAGAATATACCATCATATACAAATTCACATCAAATGCACTGTGGGGGACATGGCGCATTCTAGCCTGCAGGTAGAGCTAAGCTTTAGTGGAGTGTGGATGATGGGATCAAAAGATGGAGAATATACCATCATATACAAAAACGATCGCTCGTTCCTCTGCCTGCTCTCCGGATTCCTCTGTCTCATTCCCTGCCAAGAGGGACAAACACACACAGGTGAAATAGTCATGTGGCAACGTAGAGCCGAAAGGGCGAAACACCGGGCGCTAAGAAATGTGTTCACACTGGATGTAGCTGTGTGTTTGGTACTTTTTCTGGTTTTAGAAAACATTCATTTTAGGAAACACACTGAGAATTTTGACCAACAGGTTGACAATGATGTTCCTTTAAGCAGTGTAGAAGAGGGGGTGCCCCCTACAGGTCCATCACGCCGCCAGCAGAGGAAACTACAGTTCGTGTCTCCTCCCCCCCCCCGCACCCGCTCTTCTCCCCCCCCCCCCCCCCCCCCTCTGTGCTTGTAATGTTGCAGTCCCGAAGGCCAGAACCCACTGCATCCCAGGTGCCAAGGTGAGGGACGTCGCCGAGGTCGTCCCGATGCTGGTGGAAGATGCCCCCCACGCCACCTCCGTCATCATCCACGTGGGTGCCAACGACATCGGACGGGAGAGGTCGGAGGAGCTGAAGGACGACTTCCGAGCCCTCATCACCACCGTCAAGGGCACAGGTAAGACCTGCATCATCTCGGGCCCCTTCCCGAGTCCCAGGTATGGCGACACCAAATACAGTAGAATTCGAAGTCTTCACCTTTGGCTACAGGGATACTGCTGTCATATGCAAATCCCATTTATAGACAATTTCACCACGTTCTTTAACCGTAGTGAGCTGTTTGCGAGAGATAGGTTTCACCCAAACAGGTATGGTGCCCGCCTGCTGTCCATGTCCATGGACCTCGCTGTCCAGCCCTGGACCTGGCCGGTGCCCTGTCAACGCTGATGTGGGATGAGTCCGATCCATTCCTCTAACACCAAACATGCCATCCAGACTATTGTCTCCCATCGGACTCCCTCCACCACAAATAAGGTAATACATGGCGCACATTTTAGAAATGTATTACCCATTTCATTAAGTATGCCCTCGAGTCAGTCCCAGTGTCAAAATGACATCTCCATGGCAATTTTGAATATCAGGTCCCTATCGAACAAAAAAACATTTATCACAAATGAGCTCATTTGTGATAGAAAACTCGACTGTATGCTACTCACAGAAACCTGGCTAGATACAAATGGAGCAGCAGTCCTTATTGAGGCATCTCCCCCCAACTACAGTTTTTTCCAATCAATCAGAAATGGAAAAAAGGGGGGAGGAACAGCTACCATAGCTTCAAATAACCTAAACTGCAGGAACATATCCTTTGATATATTCTCCTCCTTTGAATATCATGCCACAGTTATGGCATGCCAACCACCTATTCTTACGGTAACTGTATACAGGCCGCCGAAACCAGCCCCTACCTTCCTACCTGACTTCTCTGAGTTCCTATCCATTATCCATCCCAACTATGATAGGATTATTATCACTGGTGATTTTAACCTTCATGTTGATAATGAGGCTGACTTGAGATCTAGGGAGTTTATTGACCTCTTGAAATCTATGGATTTTGTCCAACATGTCAATGAACCCACTCACAATCATGGCCATACCCTTGATCTTGTGATTACAAAGGGTCTTGAGGTCTCAATATCAGGTATCAGCGACCTGGCCCTCTCTGACCATTTCTGTATTTTCTTTACCATTGTAACACGTAAAGCTGAAAGCAATGCTGAACGTGTTGTTAAAAAACGTTATCTTACCCCTGCAGTGGCTGAGAATTTCAAAGCTTTAATGAACAGTAATAACACAACTCCCACGTTATGTGAAAACGACTTAGTAATTACCTTTAACAATAAAGTAAAAATGGCCCTAGACTCCCTGGCACCTACCAAACTAAAAAAGGTTGGAGCCAAGAGGAGAGCACCATGGCGAAACAGTGAAATAAATCTCCTAAAGAGAACATGTAGGAAAGCTGAGCGCAGATGGAGAAAGAGCAAATTACAGATTGATCAGAATATTTTTAAAGAACATCTATCTGCCTTTAACTTGGCAATGCGAAATGCTAGAAAAAAAATCACTTCTCAAAGATAATATCTACAAACAAGAATAACCCCAGGGTCTTGTTCTCGACAATTGATTGCCTTGTAAACCCTGCTCCTAGAACTCTAGACGGCGCAGCCTCTGTCACCAAATGCGAGGAATTTGCAGCCCACTTCAGGGATAAGATAACAAATATTAGAATGTGTATTACTCAGGAAAGACTAGGTTTGTGTAGCACTACAGATCCGCCACCACAGAACATGACTATGAGCATGTTCACCATGATTAGTACGGAAACATTAGGTAAAATTGTGTCACAGCTTAAACCGTCTACGTGTCCTCTTGACCCTATTCCTACCACCTTTTTTAAGGACATTTTTGAATCTGTGTCTGATGACATACTAGGCATTGTAAATCACTCCCTACTTAAAGGGATATTTCCAGCGGCGCTTAAAACGGCCCTGGTTAGACCCACCCTGAAGAAAAGTAACCTAGATCCTTCTGATCCAAAAAACTGTAGACCAATATCCAATCTCACTTTTCTAAGCAAAATATTGGAAAAGGCAGCGTATAGACAGCTTCATGAATTTGTAGTCTTAAATAATAGGTATGACCCACTTCAGTCAGGTTTCCGATCATACCACAGCACAGAAACCGCTTTGCTTAAGGTAACTAATGACCTTAGGATAAATGCAGACTCGAAAAAACTCTCGATTCTTGTACTCTTAGACTTAAGTGCAGCCTTTGATATGGTAGACCATTCCATACTTATTGAGAGACTTGAAAACTGGGTTGGCCTCTCAGGTCCGGTCTTAAACTGGTTCAGGACTTACCTGGCTGACCGAGACTACTTTGTAGCCCTTGGTGACCATAAGTCAAAAAATTATAGCACAACCTGTGGAGTTCCCCAGGGGTCCATTTTAGGACCGTTGCTTTTTAGCCTATACATGCTACCCCTCAGTTCTGTTATCAAGAAGCATAGCGTTAACTACCACAGCTATGCTGACGACACTCAGCTTTATATCTCAGTAACTCCCAACGACTACAAGATGATCGACCACCTGATAGATTGTATTGCCGATATTAATATTTGGATGACACAAAACTTTCTCCAACTCAATCAAGAAAAAACTGAGGTATTGATCATTGGCGAGAAAACTGGGAGAGAGAAATTATCTGCACACTTGAAAACACTAGCTCTTAACACTAAGTGTCAGGCCAGGAATCTTGGTGTCATAATTGACCCCTACGGTCTAGTGGCACGGAACTTTTAATAGTGTCAGAGGCTAGGACAAAGAGATTTGGAGGATCAGCTTTTAGCATATATGCTCCTAGATTGTGGAACACCCTACCTGAGGGCCTGAGGTTGTCTAAAACTCAGGACATTTTTAAGCGTGACCTCAAAACCTACCTATTCAATGTCGCCTTTTGATACTAAGGGAGACATTGGACATTATAGAACTAGGATCACTAGGCCATTACACCATACTCGTGTTTTGAGATTTGTGTTGACAGGAAAATGGACCCGGGTGCTGATGAGGCACTGTCAGCTCCCAATAGCACCTAGAGCAGTACTGGAACCGGTACAAGGGTGTACCAGGACCACCATCAGGTTGTATTGCTGTCATCTTTATTGTCTTTATTGTGTTGTTGCATCATAACTGTGCTTAAGATTCTCTTTTGGCAGGACCTGTGACCATGCTGGATGCAGAACGATGCAGATATAACACTACATTTATGGACAGTGTGTACGCCGACAATATGCAAGGAATTTTTCCTGGATACATGGTGTACAGGTTTTTGCCTTTGCTTGCTTGCTTTGTGCCGGTGGTCCTTGGCCTCCCCTTGGGGCCCCCCGGCTTCCCCGTGTGCCTGGTCTGTTCCGCCGCCGGGCACCTGCTTGGCCGTCCTTGTGCGGGGCCCCTTGGGTCTGTGCTTGCTTGGCTGGGCCGGGTGTGTTGGTGGTGGGGCGGGCTGGGTGCGTGGGGCGGCGGGGGCTCCCTGTGGGTGGGTGTGGGGGCCCACCGCTGGGTACTGGTAGGCAAACTGGCTAGTAGTCGCTCTATTGGTAGAGGGCTGCAAGGGAATTTTTTCCTGGCTACATAGTGTACAGGTTTTTACTTTTGCCTGCTCGCGGCTCTGTCAGTATTGATTGATTGATTGACTGATTGACTGAACATTTTCATTGTGTGAAGCGCATTGAGTTGCATCTTGTAAGAAATGCGCTATACAAATAAAATTTGATTTGATTTGATTTGAGATGGTCTAGTTGAGACGTCGACATCTTATCTTTTAAGAAAGTCCAATAAGAGCACCATAGATATGTGCCACTGCTGTCGCACAACTCAAAGCAGGTGGATTAAGTCAGTCTAGTGTAAATAGTTTTGTGTCATCCATGGAAGAAGTATTTTTTGATATTCATAGTCAGGCTAAAGATGCAGCTTTACAGTGCGTATCCTCACAGGACACAGATAGTAAAGAAAAAATAGAACAATCCTGTAAAAACATTGGAAAACCCATTCACACCTTTAAATTCTGAAGCTAAAAGAAACAAACACTTAAAAGAAAAATGGGGAAGTGTTGTACCTATTGAAAAGGTGCTTGGCACAAGATTTGACAGTAGAAGAAACAGAACTACGTACAAGAACATATGACCAGGTTATTGTAACTGATAAGTTTGCATATGTTCCCATTTTGGAAACACTTAAGAACATTTGTCAAAATCCAGAACTTGCAGACATGTTCAAGCCCAGGCACATTCACAAGGAAGGTGTGTATGCAGATTTAAGAGATGCCACCTATTTGAAAGAAAGTCCCCTATTTTCTGTAGAAAAAGATGCCTTGCAGATTCAGCTGTTTTATGACGACTTTGAAACGGCAAATCCCTTGGGCTCTAAAAAGGGCTTACATAAATTACGTGCTATATATTTTACATTAAGAAATTTCCCCCCAATCTTTAATTCCTCTTTGATTAATATTACATTGTGTGCTCTTTTCCATGCGCAGGACATCAAGCATTATGGGTTTAATTCCATACTTGAGCCCCTTGTCCATGATCTTAAAATACTGGAAAGAGAGGGACTTCAAATTCCCATGTTTAAACACGTGATTCATGGTACCTTAGTTTAGGTCACTGGAGATAATCTTGGTTTGCATGGTCTGTTTGGCTTTGTGGAATCATTTGGGGCTCGCTATTGTTGTCGTTTCTGTCTGCTTGAGAAACATTGTTTTCAATCTGTGTTCTGTGAGGACGATCCGAAAGTTGTACTGATAACTGTTGAGATGCACGCACAGCACTGTCAAACTATTCAAACAGATCCTACACTATCTCATGTATATGGTGTGAAACACAGTTGTCTGTTGAATTCACTTCAGTATTCAATAAAAATTCAATAATTTTTCTGTAGACATAATGCATGATATTCTAGAGGGGGTTGGTCAGTTTGAAGTGAAACTTGTTCTGCAGTACATTAAGGACAACTTCCTAAATGCTGAACAACTGGCTGGTAGAATACATGCTTTTGACTATGGTTACAATCAACAGCGAAATCGTCCGCCAAAAGTGAAGTTGTTTGATGGAAGTAATGATTTGGGGTTGAATGCCATACAGTCTTGGTGCTTATTACGCAATATGCCTTTGCTATTTGGTGATTTGATACAGACAGATGATAAGTACTGGCATCTTCTACTTTTGCTTCTTCAGATCGTCAACATTATATTTTCACCAATCCTGTCAGAAGGCATGACCAATGACCATATACCTCAAACAATTAATCATTGACCACCATCGACTCTTCAAGCAGTTATTTCCTTCAATCAATCTCTTACCAAAGCATCACTTCATGCTACATTATCCTCGCAATATAAGGAACATCGGCCCAATTCTGCACATGTGGTGCATGCGTTATGAAGCCAAACATAATTTCTTTAAGAGACAATTAAAAAAACATTACACTGACATTGGCCAAAAAACGTTTTGAAGTCGTCATAAAACAGCTGAATCTTCAAGGCATCTTTTTCTACAGAAAATAGGGGACTTTCTTTCAAATAGGTGGCATCTCTTAATGACTACATTTGATGAGTGCATTTAATCAAAGCTGTATAAAGTTCTTTTGAATGAGTATCTGCATTTGGCTTACACTTACTCTACTGGTTTCAGGATTCCATGTGAATGATTGTAGTCATCCGGATTATGTCCCATCTATTTTTCCACATCGGCAGCAATTGACACAAGGCAGAGTTAAATTACGGCGCTACAAAAATGCCAGGAAGAGAGACGCCGGTGATGATGGGAAGGTCCTGTCAGCCAAAAGAAAACAAAGGTCACCTTCAGAAGAAGAACCTCTCACTGAGCCCACTGAACAACCTCTCACTGAGCCTACTGAACAACCTCTCACTGAGCCTACTGAACAACCTCTCACTGAGCCTACTGAACAACCTCTCACTGAGGACGGTACACTGAGCAACAGGCCAGTTTCGCACAGGGAGCAGGTTGCTATTGTAATAGAGGTAGCCAATCTCAGGAGAGAGAGAGATGAGGCCAGAAGAGAACGTGTTGCTGCATTGCAGCGATTGTCTGTGAATGCTGTTCGAGGCAACAACAGTGCATGCAGGGCCATGACTGGGCTTGACTGGGCAGTGTTTGACTGTCTACATCGCTACCTTCTTCAGTTTATCAAGTCACCACCTAAGGTTTTTCGATTGTCGACCGAGGACCAGCTTTTCCTCTGTTTGCTCAAGCTACGCCAGAATCCGTCTATTGCTTTGCTTTGTTCAGTGTTGTGTCCAGTGTAGTGTAGTGTTGAGTGTTGTGTCCAGTGTAGTGTTGAGTGTTGTGTCCAGTGTCCTGTCCAGTGTAGTGTAGTGTTCAGTGTTGTGTCCAGTGTCCAGTGTAGTGTTCAGTGTTGTGTCCAGTGTCCAGTGTAGTGTAGTGTTCAGTGTTGTGTCCAGTGTCCAGTGTAGTGTAGTGTTCAGTGTTGTGTCCAGTGTAGTGTAGTGTTGAGTGTTGTGTCCAGTGTCCAGTGTAGTGTAGTGTTCAGTGTTGTGTCCAGTGTCCAGTGTAGTGTAGTGTTCAGTGTTGTGTCCAACCCCCAGTGGTCAGACAAGGACAGCGCCGTTGGTGGCCAGTCATCCCTCTGCTCGGGACCACAGCTCGGCGCCTGCAAAAAGTCAGCTCTCAAAAACAAGAAAACAAGCAATAAAAATAGGGGGATAAGTAATCGGTAGACATCTGAGAATGTAGCTATTGTGAACTTTTAAATTACATTAAGTGGTTGAAGACAACGCGGCGTTTTTTAGCCCTGCCAGCTGTACATCATTATCTTTGTTTTGTCACTATTTGCACTTCTGGTTATATGCATAACTGCATTTTGTTGTTGGTACTTGTACTCAGCAATGACAATAAAGTTGAATCTAATCTAATATCTCTCTAATATCTCTGATAACGCTAAACCACATAGGATTACCCAATTAGCCAAGCCAGATGAACAAAACTACGTGCGAAACAGCCGCGTAACACATGCAACAACCTAAATAATAAATACACATCTGAAAACTATAACATGTTCATTAATAATATTTCGAAATTCTCACCTGAGCTGCATTTGCCATTGTATTTGTAATTCTTCTTCTTCTTCTTCTCAATTGCGTGTTCAAATTATTGTTCGTTAAATGTCCTATAAAATGTCAAGTATATCCAGCTGCAGACATCAAATCCATCACCCGGAAACGTGATGGACCATACGTCATCATACCGCGGTTACTTACCGACGCGCTTACGATGACGCGCTCCAACCAAATGGTACATCACATTTCCGGGTGATGGATTTGATGCCTGCAGCTGGATATACTTGTCTATTCCCGCGATACCAGGGAACGAGAAGTCGATCTAAGATGGCGGAGTCAGTAAACACACACCGTGCTGAAGCTTACGAGTGATTATTAAGTGTACAACTGTGACAGAGGGCAAACATTACAGCAGTAATGCAACATCTGTAGTGATGGCAGAACGGTTAGAATAGTTACATCTCTGTATTGCGGAAAACATCTCAACAGTCAACAAGGAGAACGGGAGACTGAGTCTCGGAGGTAAGTAGAAGCCTTTGTCTCAGCTCGCTGCCTCACTGTCTAACATGTTACTACTGACCACTTCTGTCTGCAGAGATAGGCTATTCTGTCACTATACAATGTTGTTATATATATAACACTATAGAATGTTGTTATATATATAACACTATAGAATGTTGGCGGAACTTGTTATCAGTTTATGTCCGTGTCGCCTGGTCTGGACGAGCACACGGAGGTACTGATGGCGCTTCTCCACTATGGAAGGCCATCAACGCAAATAACGTCTAGAAATCCCGTGTCCACACGTAGCGCCATACCGCCATTGTAGTCGATTTTGGCACACATGCACACATAAACCGTATAGTTTGCCTTTGGCTATAAGGACCCTCCTGACTATGGGGGCTAGGGGAGGGGAGGGTAGGGTTTACGACCCTTTGTTAAAGCCATGTGTTCATCTCAAAATGGCTTCTTGTGTTCTGAGCCCTATCCTCTGACCTATAACCTGAAGTGACATCATGTGACCTATAACCTAATGACATCATATGGATCATCCTAGTTTTCGCACCTTGGGCTTTTCTACAGTAAAGGTAATGGGATATTATTTGAAACTGTATTTACACATCATTGTTTACAAATAGGGGAGTGGAGCCAGGGGGTGAGGCTCTCTTCACCTCAGCCAGCCCCTCACCACCAGCAGCAGCTGCTCTTGTAACTGTTCCTTTGTTTGATAAATAGTCTGAGAACTCAGAGGTTCTACTCGTGATCTGTTCCAAACAAGTTAACAAGGTAACAACACTATAAAGGAAATAAAGTCAACCCTGTTTGTCTTGATTCGCAAGGCGAACATGTCATCATTGTGTAACGTCCTGTCTGATAACATGTCATCATTGTAATTTTAATTTAATTTTGCCATTTAGCAGACGCTTTTAATCCAAAGCGACTTACAATTACGAATTACAGGGACATTCCCCCTGGAGTAACTGAGGGCTAAGTGCCTTACTCAAGGGCACACTAGTAGTGGTCAGTGTTTCCCCTAGGTTTGCTGCCTTGGGAGGGTGGCATGGATCCTCCACCCCCCCCCCCCCCCCGTTGTGAAATGTTAATTTCTCCCCCCCCCCACAATTAGTGTAACAGATTAGTAACAGAACAAGTTATCTCTGCTGATTGAAACAAACTGTTACAGGACTCAATTTACAACAAGTCAAGCCATTTTTTACACATTTGTTTTTTTATTACATATTTATACATATTATTTACATATTTACATTGTTACACTATGTCAGGCAAGTTGTCACATTGGATTATCAACGGATAAGAACACAACTAATTAATTGTGAATATTGATTATAATTTCAAATTCCAAAACCAAATTCAACTTCATTAAATAACTCAAAATTAAAACAATCATGCTTAGAGAATCTGGCAAATCATGCCTTTGAATCAAAACATTAATGCTGGCATGACCCCTTTTTTTCTTGTCTAAATTGACTGACGTATATAGCGCCCTACTCCAAATATCTTTACAGTCTCTCATTCCTCCTTTACCCACATAGTGTGCAACTTTTGTTGCTGCAGTGAATCTTTCTTGGTTTCTGAAAGAACACTTCTAATGCCTCCTGGTATGGGAAGTCAGAGACCTCTGGCCCATTTATAGATATCCGCATGCAGGCTGCAAGATGTTCCCCCTGCAGCCTGTTGCGGATGTTTGTCTTGACCTGCAAATACATTCATTTTAAATGTGATGGCTTAAAAAAATATATCTTAAAACAGTAAATGCCATTATGTGAGAGATATTTCTTACCCTGTTCATGGTGGAGAAGTCCCTTTCACAGTTTACACTGCTGGCTGGGACCGTCAGGGCAATGGCAGCCAGCTTGCTAATGGTGGGTATGAGGGTCCCAAATTCTTCATACTTTGAGAACAGCGCTGACAATATTATGGCCAGCTGAGTCTTGTTCTGAAAAGGTTCACATGATTAACACATGATAATGTCATGTGAAAATGTTTGTCAGTTCCTTGAAAGGTGTCCATTCTTCAAGGACTGTGTCAACATCGACAGTGGGACAAAACTTCTCCACCAGTGTCCTCAGGTGTGCATGAGCACTTTGGTTGGTGAGGGTAGCTGCCTGTGGACCCAGTATCCCAAAAGCAGCCAAGACTCCCACCTCACTGAAACGCCTCTCAAGATGGGCAATCAGGCCAATTAGATACGGATCCATCACCTGCTCAAACAAAAATATATCAGTAAACTATTAATCTAAATAAAACTGCACAGTGACTACATTTAAGTAACATCAATTAAAGCAGCCAAGTAGGGCTGCCACAAACTATTATTTTCATAGTCGACTAGTCGCCGATTATTTTAACGATTAGTCGACTAATCGGATCATAAATTACAGCTTATCGCACAATTACTCAATCGCTCTTATTTAGCTATCATCTTCTAAATCAGCTTCTAAATTTAGCTTGAAGTTGTTAGTTGTTGTTGTAGGCATGTGCTAACTAAAAATAAAGACAATTAAAATGATTGTTCACTCAAAAATAGATATTTTAATGAACTTTGCAGATTTATTTCTGGCATCACTTGCATGTAATGTAATGTAAAGAGTAGTAGAGGGTGCAAACTGCTGAGTAAAATGAGCTAGGCTAGGCACTAGGCAACCAAAAGAATACAAAAACAAAAGTAAATACTTGTACAGCGTACAAAAGTTTTGCTTTGCTTCACTCATCTCATAGTAGAACGCGCCTTCTTAGCACTGTAACGTTAAGACAACATTTTTAGCTATTTGATAAGTATCGCTTTGATGACAACGTAAAATAATGTAAGAAGGCTTTTAACGTAACGATATCGTTAGCCAATAACAAGCTAACTAGCTTACCGAGACGAGCCATCGTCTTCCTCGTCATCTGCCACAACGTGCTTCCTTTTTAGATGCTCGCGCATCATAGACGTGCTTCCATGATAAGCGAGTTCAGCTTTGCAAATTTTACATTTTACATTCTTTTTTTCAACGTTGTGGTTGAAATGCTCCCACACTTTAGAGGTACGAGGACAGGAAGACATTTCTCTGTTTTTTTTTCCGGGGAAGTCACGTGTGCCCCGGATGACCGACACTGCGCATGTACATCAAAGACACTGGGAGATGCTAGCCAGTGGCAGCTTCAGGGAAGAAAAACGAATGCTTATCGAATGAAATGAATGGTCTTTATTGTCATTAATATAGTACAGGTACCAAACAACGAAATTTGGGAGGGGGGGCTCCCCTGGTGCTAGGCAAAAAAAAAAAAAAAACGCTTATTTCAGCAAAAACAAAACATGCGACTACGGCGATTACCAAATATGTCGGCGACGATTTTGGTAGTCGACGTCGTCGTGACTAGTCGACTAATCGTGGCAGCCTTACAGCCAAGCTACATAGTCATACTTGTGATCGAAATCTTTGCCAGAACTGCAGTGTGTTCCCAGGCCCTGTGTCATCTGGCTGTCCTCTTCTGCCTCTCTCCTGTTTGGCAGTGATGCTGAATGCACCCAGCCCCAAAGGGTCTTCAAGGCTTTGGTTCAGCTTGTTCAAGTGTGAGCCGACAGGCTGATGATCCCCAGCATCCATTATGCCTTTTATTAAGGCCAGTGTGACAGAGACCTGGGAAATGAACCAAATTGACACCAAAATCGTGGTACCCTATATTTGCAGAAAATGCATGAAGTAGTTAAAATATTGCAGCTGATTTGGGTTATTAGTTACCTGCTCCTTGTTTTTTTTTTTTTAATTATTTGTTTTTCAGATTTTATCCCTTTTTCACCCAATTTTGGTAGCCAATTTAACCCAACTTAGCATCCAATTATCCCCTGCCTATTGCATTGGATCCGCCGCCCGACCCCGTGGCCGGCAGTCCCAGAGGAGGGCGCCAGGCAGACTAGGCTGACTGGCTCCTCGAGCCCAGTACCGTTATTCCGGCACCCCAGGGGGCGGTGTTGCGCGACGGATCCTAGTCCAGAAATACTCCTATACCCCCCCTCGGAAGCGGCCGGCCAATATGCCGCTTCCCGTGTGCCTCGGCCATTATCTGGATCTGGCGAGCCGGGATACGAACCCCGGCCCCGGTGGGCAGCATGCACTAGCGGCCAGTGCGTAGACCGCTACACCACCGCGGGGCACTACCTGCTCCTTGATTGTCAGGAACATCACATCCTCCTTCTGAAATAACTTAGAGAGGCGTGCCAGGTGAGGGAGAACATCTGCTTGCAGGTGGAGGGCGGCAATGAAGCGATAGGTCGCTAGTAGTGCTGTCCCAAACGACTATTTTTCTAACGATTAATCTAGCGATTATTTTATCGATTATTCGATTAGTCTAACGACTAATTTATCGATAAGTCTAACGATAATTTTTGTACTGTAAAAAAAAAAAAAAAAAAAACATAACTTTTTTGTCTCCACCTCACTGCTATGTTTAGCCAACTTGAATGCCAACATGGCCATTTAGAAGTCTGTCCATCACCACAACACATAGCAGCGAGAGTAACGTTAGCTAGCTATGTTATGATTAGCTAAATTGATGCTAACGTAGCATGCGAGCTACGAGCTAGATAACGTACAGTAGGTGCTCGCACCACAATGACAATAGGCTACCGTAGCTAGCCAGCTACATAGCTAACGTTACTAACACCAGAAGACAAGACATACGAACTGTGGTGAGCTACATTGCTTGTGTAACATTAGCTAGTAGCTATCCATTTTCACTCATACACTTAATTGTCTCGCCTGGTAAAATAAAGGAAAAAAAAAAAAATTTGCGACTAACCGACGCATATTACGCTAACCGACGTATTGACGTAGTCGGTGACGTCGACGACGTCGAATAATCGTAACAGCCCTAGTCGCTAGGAATGAGTACAATCCCTTAGCACCAGGACATTTCCGGGACTCAACCTCATCTGCCAAGGCTGCCAGTACAGCAGGGACGTTTCTTCTCAGGTTTTTTATGGCTTCATGCTGAGAGAGCCATCGTGTGTCCTTCACTTGCTAGTCAATGACAGATAAAACAGTTTATAAAAACAATGTAAGCTGTTTATTAGGATTGGATACATAAACAAAGTTAAAAGAAAGAATGTAATATGCAAGTAAATGGGCATAAATATTTACACACGGTATATCAATTTATTTAAAATGTAACATATTTACCTTCACTTTCAGCTCACACACCCCAAGAACCTCTGCTGCTGACTTCAGGGAAGCAGAGCGGTTTAAACTGTTTCTGAAGTACAGGTGGAGCTGTTCAAGGTGGTCTCTGAATGTAGCCATGTAAGGCACATTTTCGGAAGCGTCTTTGCAGGCTAGAGCTAGCCGATGCGCAGCACAGTGGACACTGAGGAGCCATGGCCATGCGTCCTTCAGCTGTTTTGCGACCCCATTGTTTTTCCCTATTGAATACATTTGTTAATCAAATTTAACAACGAATAAATTCTTAATCCACTAATTCCATGTAAAGAAAAAACAAAAACAACAAGTTAACCTACCAGTCATGACTGCAGCGCCGTCAGTTCCTAGTCCAAATATCAGGTGTGTGGGGATGTTCTTAATTTTAATAATCTGTTTCACTGCTGCCACCACTGAATCTGCTTTCCCATCGGTCAGATATATGAGATCCAGGAATTGGCAGAAGAGCTTCCCCTCATTGTCCAAGTATCTAATAACATTAGGGCTGCCACAAACGATTATTTTCATAGTCGACTAGTCACCGATTATTTTAACGATTAGTTGACTAATCGGATCATAAATTACAGCTTATCGCACAATTACTCAATCGCTCTTATTTAGCTATCATCTTCTAAATCAGCTTCTAAATTTAGCTTGAAGTTGTTAGTTGTTGTTGTAGGCATGTGCTAACTAAAAATAAAGACAATTAAAATGATTGTTCACTCAAAAATAGATATTTTAATGAACTTTGCAGATTTATTTCTGGCATCACTTGCATGTAATGTAATGTAAAGAGTAGTAGAGGGTGCAAACTGCTGAGTAAAATGAGGTAGGCTAGGCACTAGGCAACCAAAAGAATACAAAAACAAAAATAAATACTTGTACAGAGTACAAAAGTTTTGCTTTGCTTCACTCATCTCATAGTAGAACGCGCCTTCTTAGCACTGTAACGTTAAGACAACATTTTTAGCTATTTGCTAAGTATCGCTTTGATGACAACGTAAAATTATGTAAGAAGGCTTTTAACGTAACGATATCGTTAGCCAATAACAAGCTAACTAGCTTACCGAGACGAGCCATCGTCTTCCTCGTCATCTGCCACAACGTGCTTCCTTTTTAGATGCTCGCGCATCATAGACATGCTGCCATGATAAGCGAGTTCAGCTTTGCAAATTTTACATTTTACATTCTTTTTTTCAACGTTGTGGTTGAAATGCTCCCACACTTTAGAGGTACGAGGACAGGAAGACATTTCTCTGTTTGTTTTTCCGGGGAAGTCACGTGTGCCCCGGATGACCGACACTGCGCATGTACATAAAAGACACTGGGAGACGCTAGCCAGTGGCAGCTTCAGGGAAGAAAAACGAATGCTTATCGAATGAAATGAATGGTCTTTATTGTCATTGATATAGTACAGGTACCAAACAACGAAATTTGGGAGGGGGGGCTCCCCTGGTGCTAGGCAAAAAAAAAAAAAAAAAAAACGCTTATTTCAGCTCCAAAAAAACATGCGACTACGGCGATTACCAAATATGTCGGAGACGATTTTGGTAGTCGACGTCGTCGTGACTAGTCGACTAATCGTGGCAGCCTTAAATAACATAATAACATTTTATACATTTCCATCTCCCCCTCATATCAAATTCAAATCAAATTTTATTTAGTGCATTTCTCACAAAATGTGACCCAATGCACTTCACAAGAGCTAATATATTGAAATGTTATTAGTTGAAATGTTAAACTTTGATAGACTTTACCTCAGAATAATGTCCAGTTGTTTACAGACGGAGACATCTGTACTCTCATCAATTTCCAAGCCAATGGCTTGTGATTGTACGATGTCCCTTAATATTGGCTTTTCAATTACCCCTGCTAGAATTTCCAGCATTTCGTCAACTATTCTATGCGATCTATAGTTGGTAGTTTGGCCAATCTGAAAAATTGTTGGAAGGTTTTACATACAAGTAGGGCAGGCCTATACATGGACAATTAAATACCGTTTATTCATATGAATTCTTAAACACATGTCAGTGTTTCCTCCAGGAATTGTTACATTGGTGGCGGATGGCCCTGATTTTTTCGCGTGCGCACGAAACGCGCACGCGCATTTTTTATTTATTTTTTCACCAGTGGAGGCTGGTGACTTCCAGAATTGAGGAGGCCAATTTTTTTCCGCTTGCTCGCTTCACTCGCAATGGAATGTTCCCTGTTCTTCTTATCTGTCTGTGCTGGCCAAAGGCATAGATACTATTTGGAGTGTAAGCTACAATCAGAAAGTTCTGATTGATGGAATTCATTGTGCAGAGCTTAGCCTATGTGCCTGCCTGAAGAAATGACATTGCTGTAAGTCTATGAGCCTGCCTGATAATTAAGTTGAGAAATGACATTTGGATGTAATATAAATGCCCAGTGAACATGTGTCAAAGGCAGGAATTTGATAATTATGTGGTTAAAAAACAATTTTTAGCCTACATTTTTCATTCTTCTTCTTCTACAGCTTCAACATGTAATCATCAATTTAATCACGTTTAGCATATAAAAAAGATACGTAACAGTTTCTTTATCAAATGTAGTTTTATTCAATATAATATAAATATTTATTTGTTTAAATGTTGTGAGGACAGTACTGGTTCCAGCTGGCTTCATCTGCTGAGAAACACAGACATGCAATGGAGTGTTATTACTACTGAGAACTAGTGGTGTAACACTGGTAGAGACATCTGATTAGTTCAACTCACCTCTGGTTTAGCTGATGGGCGGCATGCTCTCTCCAGGACTCCACTCCACAGGTTTGTCCCAATATTAAAGTTATATCAGCAAGCCAACTTGCTGGATTTCAACTTGCAGGATTTCAACAATTAAAAAAAACTTAACTCAACTCAACTCAACTCAACTTGCTGGATTTCAACTTGCAGGATTTCAACAATATTTTTTTTTTAACTCTACTCAACTCAACTTGCTGGATTTCAACTTGCAGGATTTCAACAAAAAAAAAAGTACAAAAGAAAATGAAATATAGCCTAGGCCTAGAAAAACAATTTAGGCCTACTTAAAAGTAAAGTCCATTCTCCTGTTCGTTTGTGCTGCAAAGATGTCTATGGTCTTTTCATACCACTGTGGATTCTCTCTCAGAGATTTTAGAATCCTTCTTTCAAGTGCAATGATAGCCAAGCTCATCAGTCGATCTTGTCCGATTGTGTTCCTTGCATACGTTTTCAGTCTTTTCAGACAAGAGAAACTCCTCTCCACCCCGGCAGACGTAGCCCCGATAGAGGCAACGAGACACATTAGTCTGTACAGTTCAGGCATTGCTTCGCTCAGTTCATTGGTTTTCATTGCGCAGAACAGCACTCATACACGCGTGTGGCGGAAAAAAGGTACTACACGGAGGAGAGGCCTCCTGTTCCCACCCATTTTCAGTGATGGGCCAATCACATATTGCCATGAAAAAAATTGCATTACATTGACTTCTATGAGAAACCACTTTCCAACAGGAGGCCTGGACTTTTCGACAGGAGGCCTGGCCTCCTTCAATAGAAACGGATAGGGATTCTGGCCTGTAGGTGCTTTACAATTGCAATATTGGGTTTTAGCCATGGAAAATATTTATGAACAAAACGGAAATAATATTAATAAATAATATTAATATAAAACAATTTGAAATATTTTTTTTGTTAAATAAATAAAAAATAAAAAATATTATTATTGCTTTTTTAAATCTCTCTCTCTTCTCTCAAATTATTGGGGAGGCCAGGCCTCCTCCACCTCTATGGAGGAGCGCATGAAACGCGCACGCGCGCTCAAAACAACGATCTAATCACAGCCAAAACTAGAGGATGGCCAAAAAATAAATAAATGAATATACAGAATATAAACTTGTGACTGACAGTCACATACACACACAAAGATCATCAGCTATAATATAATACGAAGTAGGCCTACATGAGCACAAAAGCGGCTAACGTTACTGATTAACTGTTTACTGTAGTGCAGAGAGATGGTAGTCGTAGGCGGCGTATCAAATGACAAAGCTAAACGTTTAATGAAGGACATGAACGATTGTCAACAACACACTCAAGCAGTAAATAGAACAGTCTAAACAACTTGGGTACTACGCAATCAACTGCGGACGGAACAATACTCTCAACCTATAGTTCCGTGCGTGAATTATGTCAACCCACCACATTACAGAAGTAAAATCACAGTCAGATGGAGCATTCGGTAAACAGCTGAGTATCAGCTGAGTTAAAGAAAACAAACTCTTACCTTTGATGAGACCCACATGAGCCCTGTTTTCCCGTACTTCTCCCGTGTGTCTCTTATTGTCCAAATGTTCCCTGAAATTTAGCTGCATGTTTTTCCAGCATGTAATTCCGTTGTCAATAAAAAAATCGTCTCCCCTTCTTTTCCCCTTGACAATACTGTGTCGTTGCTAAAGTGACGGCACATAAGAATCGTTTTTTGACTTGCTAATGTCTGCTAACGTAGCACTTGAAACTGGCGCCATTCTCTGGACTGCAGCTGCTCCTGCGTTAGCATTAGCATCCATCTTTTCTTCTCCCTTCTCACCGTCACGAGCTCAAATGACACTTGTCGGCCGATCTAACTCTTAACACTCACTTACAGGACTTCTGACACCATGTCGTGTTATTCTATTAAACATACACGTGAGTCCTTCTGTATTTCAATGTAAGTGTCTTTATTTTAACTCGCTCTGTAAGCTCTACAATACCGGTCTCTTGTTGTCTCGTCGTAACCTGCCCACCTGACCTGGGGGGTATTCCATCAACGTCGCTAGGGGAAAATCCTGGCTTATTTTTGATAACTCTCGCGAGACCTATCAGAATATGCCTGGATATTTTTAAGAACTCTCGCGAGATTTATCAGACTAGACCTGGATTTTCCCTTTGGCGATGTTGATGGAATACCCCCCTGATGTCACTACGGTGGCCTGTACACAATAACAATAATACCACAGTTCACATTTAGACCAATCAGGAGCCCTTGTGTCACGTCGTCAACTGAATGTCATTAATCTGATTTTGGATCAGCGGTTAGAGAGAGATGGGCGTGGATTTAGGTGCACTTTTAGTCAACATCCATTATAGCGCTGATCTAGGATCAGATATATTTTAATCAGCTAAAATGTTCATCTCTTTTTTTTTTCTTTTTTTTTTGTGGGCTGAATCAATTCGTGGCGGAGGAAATTCATTCGTGGCGGCCCGCCACCAATAAATGCATGTAGAGGAAACACTGCATGTATAAATAAATAAAAACATTGAATTGATTGTCAATTATAATGATCAGATAAGACCAACAACAAACACAGAAAACAAAATGCATTACTTGCATTGCGAAATACATACTTTCAACTTGTCGAAGTAGGTGCAGCCCAAAAGTTCACCCAGTTGCAGCAAGGCTGGATAGTTAGTGTGGTGGGCTATTTCATGCTTAATGAGCCAATATAAGCACTTAAATGCCCTCACCACGGCCTCATGCTCCAGGACAACTGTGGGCTCAAATGAGGTCAGGACTGTGTTGCCTGAAATAAAATGCAGAGGTTGACCACCCAGTCCACAAACAAGAAAGCAAGCAAGCATCATCAGTACAGTATCAAGGAGCCGTAACACTTGTGATAAAATTATAAATAAAATATATATTTTTTACCTGCTGTCAAACTTGACTGGCGCTGACAGGCTAATTTATGATGGTCAGATGAGATGTGGTTGTCAAGTTTGTCCTTTCTGTAGGACTGGCAGGGTGACTCTATAAAAGTCCGGGTCTGGGTTCCTCTCACAACCCCCTGCCTGTGTTGCCTACATATCCGGCAGAACATTCCTAAAACCAAAAATGAAAAATTCCCCATTCATTCTGTTTATGCCAATAATGGTAATAAAACGTTTTCACATTTTTATCTATTTTGCACCTAACCATACCAATATCGGTTTTGTAGAGCCAGGAGTACTTCTGCTCTGACAGCCAAGCTGGATCAAAGCCTGTCTTCCTGTGCTTGTCGACGCGTAGAGCTGTATCCGTGCTGGGTTTGGTAGGACGGTTAACGTTGTTACTCAACTATTCTATTATGTGACTAGAAAAAATATGATAATTTATAGACTTTATTGTTGAGCCACAAAGCCATCACCTTTTTTTTTTTTTTTTTTTTTTTTTACTGTTTTGACACTATAACAATCTTGACTTCACTATCTGTCAATTTTCTCAGCTGGTTCTTCCTGCTCTTGCTCTCTCACTCTCTCTCTCTCTCTGTGTCATCTCCATCCTCCTCTCCCTCTTTGCACTGACAATCACACACAAACATATATGACAGGGTCTGGTTAAAAAGTCTGCAAGTCTGGCAACATCATTTTTCTGTTTTTTCACTACCTTTCATTATCTACCTGTCATCTGTCAGTGATGACATGCTGACATGTTTAAATAGCAAAAATGTTTTTTCAAGATTCATGTTTTTTTATTGCCATGTGTGTCAAACGTTTATTACATCCTATTACAAGTAATGAAGGGGGGTGCTGAGGGTGCTGCACCAGAACCATAGGTTCTCAAGGCTACTTGTGGTCTTGACTACCTGTCCACTTTCTCACCTGGTTCTTGCTGTCTCTTTGGTGTGCTGACTCCATCCTGCTCTCTCTCCTCCTCCTCTCCCTCTCTCTCCTCCTCTCTCCCTCTTTTGCTGTCCACCAAAAGGCAAACATAACAACCAGAATATGTATAATCTAATAAGAGGTATACATTGATCCATATCAATTTATAACATCATTCTAATTGTATATTGGGTTGCTGTGGGCAATGCAGTCAGATAATGTCATTTTGACTTGACTCTCTCACCTGAAAAACAATCATATGTCCATCTATGGAAAAACAGACATTTCCAATGAGTGAGGGTTTGTTCCAATGATTCAATCCACTTTTTTAATTGTATTTTATTACCATAAAGCCCAATTCTAGCAGAATAAGACATATTGTATTATTACTACTACTATCTATTATTACTAATCACCTCTGAGCTAGCTAGCTAGATTGCTAGTTCGTTAACACTATTCACACAATGGAACTATAGCCACTTTCTAGTCACCATGGAACTATAATATGACACTTTCTAGTTAAGTCACAATAATAATGAACAATTTGAACCAATGTTTTCTGTCAGAAATACAGAAATTATATTTGCTACGGTTACTTACTTTCATCTGCTGACTTCCTTCATCTGTCTCTCTCTCACACACACACTCCCGCGCTAAACAATTATTCTCCGGGCGAAGCACGAGACTACTTGCGAACCAATGAGGTGCGTGTATGTAGGCTACTGGACCGGAGTGTGTAACATCATCTGTAATTGGGCTAGAATGATTTCAGAAAATAATAATAATGATAATAATAATAATGATTATTCTCTTTTAGGTCGTGCTGAGATGAAATTTAGGGATACTCAAGCACCCCTAAAAAGCGTCTAAAATCGTCCATATCGCCAGATTCGGGTTGGGTGCGTTTAATAAACACGGGAAGTTAGCCTGCTTGTCAGAGGTTTGGGGTCTACGTCAGGGCTCTACGCTAACCTTTTTCACTAGGAGCACATGTGCTCCTAAATGAAGAATTTTAGGGGCACACAAAGAAATTTAGGAGCACAGTGAAATTTTTTATTATAACACATTTTTATTAGTGATTTTGCAATTTTTGCACCATAATCACACATTGGCCCATGCCTACAGCCCTACTAGACGCAGAGTTGATGGCATTGTATTATGGTAACTAGCTGTGTCAAGTTCTCCTGGTTAGCAGCATGTTCATTCATTCATCCATGTCATGCCTGTCAGCTAGCAGCCCAGCCAGGCTTTAGGTCTGTCAGCTAGCAGCCCAGCCAGGCCATGCAGAGGTCTGTCTCCATGCTGCCCACCTCCCTGCTGCTGGGTCAGGCTACATCAGTCACACACGGTGGCCAGACAACTCCACATCTAGGGGTATTAAACTACCCCACATCCAGATGACCAGTCCCCAGCCCCATGCTGCCCGGGGTGGTGACATGTGGAGGTGGCCAGCCCAGCACGGTGCCTCTGCGGCGGCTAGCTGTTAGCACACCACCATCCCCGGGGGTCCCACCTCTCTGCCACACTCAAGTACAACATGTTGCATTTTCATGCCATTAGGCAACTTGCTTCCTAGGGTTTCCTAGGATTAGAGATGCATTTGGACTTCTGGAGTACCTCCACTACTTTCAATGGGTTCTGAAGGTCTGAGAGCTTTCTACTTTCTACCCTGGGTAGTTAACCCTGGTTGTAACCTTGGGTTCAAATCTGGAGTGTGTGGGACCAAATCTGTAGATGTGGTGAGCTAATGAAGCTAATGAAGCTTGAGATGAGAAAAGGGCGCTTGTCTTTTTAAGGCCCAGGAGGGAGTTAGCGATTAGCGATGTTAGCTTAGCGCCAGTTTAACAGAAGTAACTTCACTTTTAACATGACTTCCCGTGGTCGCAGCTGGCTGGCTGGCGGCTTAAAATGTGGCCAGTGGCCACACGGTTCGCGCAGATTTATTTTTAGAATATATATATTTTTTTTAAACTGTACTCGCACAGTGTGCTCGTGAATTTATTTCTCTAGTCGCACAGATGTATTTTTAGTCGCAATTGCGAGTGAAATGGTCGCACTGTCGAGCCCTGGTCTACGTCCGTCCATTACTAAAACTATGATTGTTGGCCTTTATTTGCACTTCCAGCAGAGACGAATGGCTTGTTTGAGATTAGCACGTCAGAGCGTGTGTGTGGAGGGAGCTGAGCCCCGCCCTTCGTGAAACGAGGAGACAAGCGGACAAGCGTGGCAACAAAACGCACAGAGGAGAAACATATTAAATGAGGGTGCACATAAATTAGGCAAATGACACAGAATAAACATATTTCGACCACATAAGAAACATATTTCGGCCATATACAACTGGGAGAAAAATTGACATTGAACATTTTTCTTGGGGGGGCGGGAGGTCCCCTCCCAAGGCAATGGTAGGGGAAACACTGGTGGTGTGGTTTCAGGCGGGATTTGAACTCACAACCTTCCGATCACAATTCCAACTCACTATCCACTAGACCACCACTACCCCTTTGTGTAACGTCCTGTCTGATAACATGTCATCATTGTGTAACGTCCTGTCTGATAACATGTCATCATTGTGTAACGTCCTGTCTGATAACATGTCATCAAATTGCTCCAGACTGCTTGTTATCCCCGATGACATTGGCTGACTGCCAGTTTAGGACAGAATGCTTCAAAGCATAACAATCATATTATTATGACGTCATATTGTTTGTTATATTGAAATATATGGGTTAGGGTTAGAGAGGTTCAAAAGTCACTTTATAATCCCATCACTGGGAAATTTGTATTGGCCTTACACCCCACAGCAGCCAACAAAGAGCAACAGACAATACAGAATGTTAACACACAAACAGAAGGCCGCCCTGATTAAAACAAGAGTGGAAATAAAACGATAAGCAAGATATGTTCACATTCATCTGGTGCAGTTTAAAAGTTTAACAGAAACGGGAATAAAATAATTTTAAAATCTATTTAATCTAGAGCGGGGGACTCTGAACCTCCTCCCAGAGGGCAGCAGTTCATACTCTGCATGTAGGACATGGGAGGGATTCATGAGAATTCTATTAGCCTGTCTGAGAGTAGCCTGTTCAAAAATAGACTGCAGGGATGAGTGGTCTTTCACCCCTATGATCTTCCATGCAGTCTGTATCAGTCGGACCAGTTTGGACCTTAGTTGTACAGATAGGTTACTAAACCAATATGTAATGCCGTATCTGATGAGACTCTCTAAGACAGACTGGTAGAAGAGTAGCATACATTTTTGGTCAACACCATGAACTCTAAGGCGGCGTAGGAAGTGTAGTCGTTGTTGTAATCTGCTACAAAGGCTGTCTACATGAGTGCTCCAGGTGAGTGAGTTGTCAATGAAAACCCCAAGATACTTGTAAGAGGCGACCTGAGAGATGGATTGTTTGTGGATGAGGGTTTGACAGTCTGCACTTTAAGGCCATATTCATTCTATGACTATAACTTGAATATGTTTTGGTAAACAACTAAAATAACAACAGTTCTGTCAAAGAGTCCAAATGGACCTAACTGTAGCTTGGCTACTGTTTTCCAATTCTGGAAAAAGAAATGTTCAATGTTTTGATTACATTTCGTCACTCTGTTTTAATATTGTGATCATCTGTGTTGGTAGGATTCCCTGCACTGTGAACTGTCCATCTGGGCAGAGAGATGGAGGCTTCTGCTTACTCAGTGTCAGAGAGCCAGAGGACACACCTTGGGTCCCCTGATGCAGAGGCAGAAGGACAGAACCACCGGAAGGACAATCTTATTAGCCTCCAGCCACCACCACCACCACCTCCCACCCACAGGGACCATCACTCTCCCAACATTAAAGAAGAGTACGACACACCGTGGGACAGGTTTCTACGGGACTTTATCAAAAACCAAAAGGCCAAAGATGAGATGCTCAGTAGAGATACGTCAGGGCGTCACCTCTCTGAAGCAGCGAATGACATGGATAGTGACAGTAATGACATGGTTAGTGACAGTAACGGCAGTTCAGAGGTCAAGACTGGAGGTCAGGAGGTCAAGATCGAAGAGTGCTATGGTAGGAATTCCTCTCAGCAAAGGCCAACCACAGGCCGCGCTAGAGCTGACCAATCACATCCTGAGTCAGGTGGTCACAAGAGCAGCTCAGTGATTGGAATACAGGAGCAGCAGAGAAGGACAGCGGCAGGGCAAACCTCTGAGCAAAGGAAACATAGTTGTGGTCATGAGGACATGCGCCAGTGCTACGTCCAGTGTGGGAAGAAACTAAACACGGCAGATATTGTGAAAATACAGCAGCGAATTAGAAGACCAGACCAACACCGTTGTGCTACAACTGATCAGTAAGTCACACATGCTGCTAACGCTAACACATGCTGCTAACGCTAACACATGCTGCTAACCCCTAACACATGCTGCTAACGCTAACACATGCTGCTAACGCTAACACATGCTGCTAACCGCTACCACATGCTGCTAACCGCTAACACATGCTGCTAACCGCTAACACATGCTGCTAACCGCTAACACATGCTGCTAACCGCTAACACATGCTGCTAACCCCTAACACATGCTGCTAACCCCTAACACATGCTGCTAACCCCTAACACATGCCGCTAACCCCTAACACATGCCGCTAACCCCTAACACATGCCGCTAACCCCTAACACGTGCCGCTAACCCCTAACACGTGCCGCTAACCCCTAACACGTGCCGCTAACCCCTAACACGTGCCGCTAACCCCTAACACGTGCTGCTAACCCCTAACACGTGCTGCTAACCCCTAACACGTGCTGCTAACCCCTAACACGTGCTGCTAACCCCTAACACGTGCTGCTAACCCCTAACACGTGCTGTGGATCCTGTCCACAAGTATCCTGTTCAATAATTCACCATAGGGTGCCAGGTGTACTGTATGCTAATGGTGGTCATTGAATTTATATGATGAGTCATACTGCAGGTGCATGACTATAATCATACTGCAGGTGCATAAGTCCATTTGTTATTGTATTATCTCAGTATTTACACATTTCAACAGCAGCTTAACAGTTATTAAAGGGCAGTTGGTAATTAAACAGTTGGTAGTTAAAGGACGGTAGGTAATTAAACATTTGGTAATTAAACAGTAGGTAATTAAACAGTAGGTAATTAAACAGTAGGTAATTAAACAGTTGGTAGTTAAACAGTTGGTAATTAAACAGTTGGTAATTAAACAGTTGGTAGTTAAAGGGCAGAACTATAAGCACGTCTAACAGATGAATGTCATGTATGATAAGGCAGCAAGCTGGCTTGGAAGGGAGCTGCCAGTCAAGCGTGCAAAGGCCACGCCCACACAGCCTCAGAACTGTCTGACCAGGAAGTAGAGCCTAACTAGAAGATTATTTTCATAGTTTATTATGTGTTAACATTTTTCCTGGACACAAAATACAATTGGAACCATTTAATGTTTACTTTCCAGACCCTTTTTATTACAGCAAATGCAATCAGTAATATTATTATTGCATTTGCAGGACGTGTCCTGTCAGTCTAGATGGGAGTTCGGTGAACTGTTTGTCTGTCATGTCTAATCGACCTGCGTTGTTTCTGCCTCCAGTGTTTCCAGCCGCAGGTCCTCTTCAGCTCATGTAACCATGGTAACCATGTATGAACCAGAATGCACCGAGTCCCCTGGATCTGGCTGTGGTTCTCCAGCCCTGAAAAGCCCACAGTGGGGTCCAGAGATGGTGGCAGTGAAGCTGGAGGAAGAGGATGTAGAGGAGAATGGTGTGATGGTGAAAAGCCCACAGTGGGGTCCAGAGATGGTGGCAGTGAAGCTGGAGGAAGAGGATGTAGAGGAGAATGGTGTGATGGTGAAAGAAGAGGATAGAGGAGACCAAAGGAGGGAGGAGGGAGTGACGGTGAATCAAGAGGACAGAGGAAAAGTGGAGATGAAAGACAGTGAGATGGATGGTAAGTCTTTGTTATTGGTGAGTGTCATTGCACTGTTGTAAAACCAATGCTGCCAGTGCAGTGTAAGTCAGTCAGTACCTGCATCGTCTGACAGTCCTGCTCTCTCCCGCTGTGTGGGGTTGATATATCAGGGCTAGTTCCCCAATCTAACCCAGTCCTGGACTACAGGACAGCCACATGTAAACACTTTTATCCAAAGTTACTTACTACATTTGTCTGAAGTAAGTGAATCAGTTTACAAAATTGGGGAATAAAACATAATAAAAACAGATCAATTTTAGGAATAGCAACTGCATTCTACTGCACTCTACTGCACTCTACTGCCCTCTACTGCCCTCTACTGCTCTCTACTGCTCTCTACTGCACTCTACTGCACTCTACTGCCCTCTACCACTCTCTACTGCCCCCTACTGCTCTCTACTGCACTCTACTGCTCTCTACTGCCCCCTGCTGTCCTCTACTGCAGTGGTTCCCAACCTTTTTTGTCTTGTGTACCCCTTGAGCTGTTTTGCCATGCCAGAAGTACCCCCTCACTCATGCGTGTTGATTATTTCCAAAAATGTTCAATTAAACTCTAACTTGCAAATATAACATTTATTACTGACACACAGAGAGCAAAACCTCTTCTCATGTCTCCAAAACTCTAAACACATTTTCTGCTTTACACACATTTTGCTATCCAAAATGGCACTTTTTAAATGCACTGAACACGGTTTTCTGCACACAACAATCTGACATAAAGTCACATGTTTGTCATTTCAAAACATTGCCATTCAAAATTAGACTACATGAGCTAATTGGCCAATACATGTGCCACCTGGCCACCTCAATGGTTAATTGTTACCACTTCAATCAGGGAAAAAAACAGTGTACACCTACATGCCCATCACAAGTGTATCATCACAAGTGTCAGTTGCACTTGCAATACAGCCACACACACACACACACACATACACACACACACACACACACACACACACACACACACACACACACACACACACACACACACACACACACTTAAACTTCTTATCTAACTCTACTGATTATTAATGAAAATCATTTGAACCACTCCCCTTTAATACATAGATATTTACACCATTGTGAAAAATATTCGGACTCACCCAGTAGCTGTTGCAATTCTTTTTTTCATCAGTTGAGCTTTAATGAGACACTTGAGGTTGCTTCTCTTTTATAAGCTTTGACAGTTCTGGAGGCAGTGTGGCAACAGCAGTCACCAGGCTGCTCTCCACACTCAGTCTGTTCCTTGGCTTGGTTTTGATTTGGGTCAAAGCTGAGAAGGTCACTTCATACATATATGTAGATCCAAAAGGCAAAAGTTCATTCAATGCACACTTTCCCAGCACTGGATATTCCTTTTCAACATCACACCAAAACTCTGTCAATGACTTGTCAGCATGTGCCATCTTCAACCCACGATCAGAGGACAGATTTTCCTGCAGGCTTGCAGGAAGGCTGCTGCTGCTCCTGTCATTCACTCTGAATGGGTTCCTCACCCAGTCCAGTTTTTCTGACTTTGTTTCAATGTCATGAAAGTACTGGTTGAAGTCAGTGTCAAGTTTGGACAGATGTGCTTTAACTATTTTCACCACAGGACCTGTCAGCATCAGTGGTGGCGAGATGGCCATCAAGCAGTGGGAAACAGCTCACATCTCCATCCTTACATTTCCTCTCCCATAATTTAACCTTCTTTATAAATCCATTCACTTTGTCATACATGTTAAGGATGTGTGAGTACTTGCCCTGAAGTGAAAGGTTGAGCTCATTCAGCTTAGTGAAGACATCAGCAAGATATGCCAGCTGCGCAACCCACACTGCATCCTCAAACAGGGCTGCAAGAGGAAGGTCGTTTTCTGTCAGGAAAGCAAACACCTCGTTGCACAATTCATAGAGCCGCAGCAGCGTTTTGCCACGAGACAGCCAGCGAACGTCTGTGTGAAGCAGTAGCTGCTCATGCTCTGACCCGCTGCCATGACAAAGAGTTTGAAACAGTCTGTGGTTCATTGGCCGGGACTGAATGAAGTTAATCGTCCATAACTGCACTTAACTCGGGGCTCATCCTTTTGCTGGCGAGTGCCTCCCGGTGAATAATACAGTGCATCCACTTAATTTCGGGGTTCACCTTCATCACACGCCCAAGCAGCCCACGCACCTTACCCGTCATTGCTGCCGCTCCATCGGTACAGATGTGACTGCAGGATTTCAGGAAGCTGTCAATAATCCTCGGCAGTCGTCTTTCCTGGCAGCGTCTTGCAAAACAAGATATGCTCATTTATGTCTGACTCTTCTTTATAACGCACAAAAGCCAGCAGCTGAGCCTCCCCACTAACGTCGGTCATTTCATCTAATTGCAAAGCGAACTGACCTGCTTGCTTAATTTTATCCACCACTTGTCCGACAAAATTTATGGACATATCATCAATCCGACGGGAGACGGTATTGTTTGATAATGGTACCAACTTGAGCGCGTCAGCTAGGGATGGACGGTTTTTCGGTTATACCGAAAACCGGGGTTTATAAAAATAGAAACGTTTTTTTATCAAAACCGTCTGAAACCGGATTATTATTATTTTTTATTTTTTTTAGAAGAATAAAATAGAATAAGAATAAAACTGGAACATGTCACATGTTTGTCGTGTGTGAAAATAACAATGATACAGTCTGAATCTGCTGCACAATGAGTGAGAGGTTTGGTCAGTTGTGAAGAATAACTGAGGATTAATATCTAATTGGGATTATATTTAAGGGTAACGAATCACTCTATGGGAAAGATAGTTGCCTTCAGTTATTGGTAGATAGGAAAGGTTTTTTACAATTACTCGCTTACATTTAATAAGATCATTTTCGCTGCTCTCTGTAAAGCGCATTGGGTCACTTTTGTGAGAAATGCGCTATATAGTGCTGTCCCAAACGACTATTTTTCTAACGATTAATCTAGCGATTATTTTATCGATTATTCGATTAGTCTAATGACTAATTTATCGATAAGTCTAACGATAATTTTTGTACTGTAAAAAAAATAAATAAAAAAAAACTTTTTGGTCTCCACCTCACTGCTATGTTTAGCCAACTTGAATGCCAACATGGCCATTTAGAAGTCTGTCCATCACCACAACACATAGCTAGCTAACGTTACTCTCACTGCTATGTTATGATTAGCTAAATTGATGCTAACGTAGCATGCGAGCTACGAGCTAGATAACGTACAGTAGGTGCTCGCACCACAATGACAATAGGCTACCGTAGCTAGCCAGCTACATAGCTAACGTTACTAACACCAGAAGACAAGACATACGAACTGTGGTGAGCTACATTGCTTGTGTAACATTAGCTAGTAGCTATCCATTTTCACTCATACACTTAATTGTCTCGCCTGGTAAAATAAAGGTAAAAAAAAAAAAAAAAAAACTTTTTTTTAATTTGCGACTAACCGACGCATATTACGCTAACCGACGTATTGACGTAGTCGGTGACGTCGACGACGTCGAATAATCGTAACAGCCCTAGCGCTATAGAAATAAAATGTGATTTGATTTGATATCAATCAATCAATCAAATGTATTTATGTTCTATAGCACAAATCATGCATTGAATGTAACTCCAAGTGCAGTATTTACTAAACCACAATATAATAAAACAAGAGCTATACGGATCAAGAGTGTTTGTGCACAGCGCCACTGTGTGTGAAGGCGCTACTGAAAGTGACGACAGAACGCATGTCTCAGAAGATACGCGGTCACTTAGTGACGCAAAGGTAGTTCTGTATTTATCTCTATCTGTATTAGTACATTTATTTTGAAAGCTCTATTTTGACAGCTCTACCATGGGCACTTTTATTTTGATGGGGCATTCTTTGTTGATTGACTTACGACAGTTCAGGACGAGTCAGTCTCGCAGCATGTGGTTTTTATGAAAAGCTTTAAGTATGTTCACTGCATAATTCTAAGTCTAATATTTCAGTGATTATTGAGCAGTATTCAAATATTTAAATACATTGAGCAGCAGCTGAAACGTTGTCTAAGAACCAAGATATTGAGAAAGCAGTTCATTCAATGAAGACGCTGTTCCAAGAGATGATCTTCCGTGCAGGCGTGCACCCTGGATCAGCGGAGCTGGTGTGTTAAGTGTTCATGTGTTTTCTTGTATGGTGTAGCTTACAAAAGTCTGCCTTTCCACTTATATTTGTGAAACTAAGTAGCCTAAATGTGTTGCGACTGTGCTTACAGTGTTTTAATGGTGTTCGACATGAGTGTATTGTAGCAGTAGGGCTCAATTATTAGAAATTGGCGCCCTTTTTTTTTCTTTCTTTTTTTTCTTTTTTTCTTTTTTCTTTTTTTTTAAATTTATTTTTCGGTTAACCGGAAAACCCCGGTTTTAGTCTTTGACGGTTTTTCGGTTTCAATAATTGGAAACCGTCCATCCCTAGCGTCAGCTGCTTTGTTGTCCAGCATAGTTTTAGCCAAAATCATAGCGGCAGGCAAAATCAGATCTTCGGCGATTGAATGTGTTTTTTTTTACTTAGCCACCAGTAATGAAACAGCATAGGACGCCTCCAGTGCTTTGCTTGACACACTTGCCGCTTTCTTCAGTGTAGCCTGACTTGACTTGAACTAGGGCTGCCACGATTAGTCGACTAGTCGCGACGACGTCGATTACCAAAATCGTCGCCGACATATTTGGTAATCGACGTCATCGCATGCTTTTTTGGAGCTGAAATAAGCGATGAGCATTCGTTTTTCTTCCCTGAAGCTGCCACTGGCTAGCGTTCGCCTATCATCCATCCTCACTATGGCTTTTGCCACTTGATTGACGTACAGGTAAGCCAGTCTGCGATCTGATCTTTTCACCTAACACACGGTTCACCACGCATGCGCAGTCAACAGCGCCAACTACAAAATACAAAATACCCGCGAGACTAATTACCTAGTTAGCCTTCCAATTTCTACTACTTACTATATAATAATACTAAAGAAAGGGTATACAAATGAGTGGGGAAGCTGGACCAAGTAAGAAACCAATAACGTACAACTTCCATCCAGAATGGGAGGAGGACTTTTTTACACGATGTGATATTGGAAGTGCGTCAGTCTGATCTGCACTCTAGTGTGTGTGGAGCGGGCCGGTTTCCGCACAGCTCGTGAAAGTTGTTTGAGAGTTTTTCGACATCTAAACCTAAATAACTTTTTATTAACATCTACCCACACGCACACCCGTTGTAACTGCCATCGTTAATGTAGAAGATGCAACCAGTGCTTGGAAAACTCGCTTTGACAATGAATGCTTTTTATCACAGTATTGAGGCTCGCGTTCAAGCGGGAGAGTCTATAGACTACCGGAGAATGCCGACCCTTCCCTGGCGCACCTGAACATAGGACTGTCAGTGGACACGGATCTCTATGCCATTGTACAGCTTGGGTACAAATGTAAATTATTAGTGTTTATATTTGGAAGCCTTGGTAATGTCCACAGACTAGTCGTCAGGCAGCCGCCACATATGGAGGAGACGCTGCTACCTGTACCCATAGACAGATTGTAAAGCTTGAATTATCGAGTGTCCTATGCTGGTGCAACTAATACTGTTTGTGTTCAAGAATTTTTTTATGCTAAATTTAGAAGCTGATTTAGAAGATGATAGCTAAATAAGAGCGATTGAGTAATTGTGCGATAAGCTGTAATTTATGATCTGATTAGTCGACTAATCCTTAAAATAATCGGTGATTAATCGACTATGAAAATAATCGTTTGTGGCAGCCCTAACTTGAACTCTGACAGTTTTCGCTTGAAAAAGTCGTCAGTTTTACCAACAGTTGCTAGGTGTTTGGTGCTCTGGTGTCGCTGTAAATGGGCTGGCTTCATTGAATTATTAGCCAGGACTTCGCCGCAGAAAAAGCACTGTGGCTGTGGTGGATCAGCCGATGTACATGTAAATCCCCACAAAACATATGTTTCCAAATAATAGCGGGGTCCTTTTTTTTTTTCTTCTCTCTGATCTAACCGTCTGATCTGCCTTTGATCTGACCGTTACTGTAGCTGGTCGTTTTAGCCATCTGTCCATCTTTGCGTTATACTGACAGGCCTAGCTGACTCGAAAATGATCGTGAACGTGATTTAAATGTGACGTGACTACCACTTGTGTTACAGTCATCACCTGTCGGGGAGGAACTTAAGTTGCAGCGTACCATTTTAACAACAGGTTTATGAAACGACTATATTTAGTTATTTTTTGGAAAGGGAAATAAATTATAATTCCAAATCTTTCCACGTACCCCCTGCACATACCCCTAGGGGTCCGCGTACCCCCGGTTGGGAACCACTGCTCTACTGCACTCTACTGCCCTCTACTGCTCTCTACTGCCCCCTGCTGTCCTCTACTGCCCCCTGCTGTCCTCTACTGCTCTCTACTGCCCCCTACTGCTCTCTACTGCTCTACTGTCCTCTACTGTGCTCTACTGCCCTCTACTGCTCTCTACTGCCCTCTACTGCCCTCTACTGCTCTCTACTGCTCTCTACTGCCCTCTACTGCCCTCTACTGCTCTCTACTGCTCTCTACTGCTCTCTACTGCTCTCTACTGCCCTCTACTGCCCTCTACTGCTCTCTACTGCTCTCTACTGCTCTCTACTGCCATCTACTGCCCTCTACTGCCCTCTGCTGTCCTACTGCCATCTAATAATTTAATAATAATTTTGCCATTTTAGCAGACGCTTTTATCCAAAGCGACTTACAATTACGAATTACAGGGACATTCTCCCTGGAGTAACTGAGGGCTAAGTGCCTTACCCAAGGGCACACTAGTAGTGGTGTGGCTTCAGGCGGGATTTGAACTCACAACCTTCCGATCACAAGTCCAACTCACTATCCACTAGACCAGTGTTTCTCAACCCTCTCCTCGGGGCGCCCCAGCCGCACCACATATTTGATCTGTTCCACCACCAGCACACCTGATTCAACTAATCAAGTGCAAAGCAATTATGATTTATACTTGATTAGTTGAATCAGGTGTGCTGGTGGTGGAACAGATCAAATATGTGGAGCGGCTGGGGCGCCCGAGGAGAGGGTTGAGAAACACTGCACTAGACCACCACTACCCCTTGCTGCTCTCTACTTCCCTCTACTGCTCTCTACTGCCCTCTACTGCCCTCTACTGTCCTCTACTGCTCTCTACTCTCTACTGCTCTCTCCTCTACTGCTCTCTACAGCTATCTACTGCCCTCTACTGCCCTCTACTGCCCTCTACTGCCCTCTACTGCTCTCTACTGCTCTCTACTGCTCTCTACTGCTATCTACTGCCCTCTACTGCCCTCTACTGCCCTCTACTGCTCTCTACTGCTCTCTACTGCTCTCTACTGCTCTCTACTGCCCTCTACTGCCCTCTACTGCTCTCTACTGCCCCCTACTGCTCTCTACTGCCCTCTACTGCCCTCTACTGCCCTCTACTGCCCTCTGCTGTCCTACTGCCATCTACTGCTCTCTACTGCTCTCTACTGCTTTCCTCTCCTCTCCTCTACTGCCCTCTACTGTCCTCTACTGCCCTCTACTGTCCTCTACTGTCCCCTACTGCTCTCTACTGCTCTCTACTGCTTTCCTCTCCTCTCCTCTACTGCTCTCTACTTCCCTCTACTGCTCTCTACTGCTCTCTACTGCTCTCTACTGCCCTCTACTGCTCTCTACTGCCCTCTACTGCCCTCTACTGCCCTCTACTGCCCTCTACTGCTCTCTACTGCCCCCTACTGCCCTCTACTGCCCCCTACTGCCCTCTACTGCCAGTGGTGCAAACTTGTCACCTTTAGGTGAAATTCGCCGTTTTTACCTCAAAATAGGTGACCTATGTGAATCATGCAGATCTGCAAAAAAAAATATATGGGGAAGGGGGGGGGGGGTCTACATCTCATCTCATCCAAGTCACATGATGCCCAAGCTAACATCTTCCTGTCTGCTAAACTCTGCTGCAGTTGAAATAAAACGTCTTAAAAAGTTCTTAAGATGGAAGTAGAAACATAAGAAGTAATCAAATAAAATAACATAGAAGTTATTTCTATGTTGCGATAACTTCTCAACAGGAATTTACAGGGTTCATTCAAACTATCGTAATTCTTGAACTATATGTGCAATCGAAACAAATCCAACAGTTTCTGAAAGCACAGAAGTTGCACTCTCTAGCCATTTAGGGTTATTATGGTAGTTCACCAAAAAAACAAATGCACTGACCTCAAAGTGTCATGGAATGATTTGAAGAGAAGCAGTATTTTAGCGGTGTTTTATACTTTAGTGAGTTTCTGTACATATATGTTTGTGATTGTGAAATGTCACAAAGACCATCTAGGCTAGGGTAACCAATCCACCTAAAAGTTTCATCGAGGACGACGATGTAAGTGACGAAGGACTGATTTCTTCTTCTGAACCAGGGTATGGAGGTTAGTTCTAGCAAATTTACCTGATAGAACATCGACATGCTAGAAACACATAACTACACATTATTAGATGATCATTATAAGTATTTAGTGATTGTTAAACTGTTGTTTATTATATCGAGTGGGTACTTTACAACTTCAAGTTTCGTGTTATGAAAAAAACGAGTCGGCGAGTGGTTTGCCCTAGGCTGCGTTCGTAAATTCGCTCTGGAAATCTGATCAGCAGTCATGGAATGCCTCTTGTCCAATCAAATTACTTGGTCCCTTTATGACGTTGAGCCCAGTGCGCAGAGCGAATTTACGAACGCTGCCCGAGACTGTCTCGCGTCCCCCTTTACCTCGCTTTTAACCTGCTGCTACACTGCTTCTATAACATCAGGATCAGACACAGGGCGAGACTTTCAAAATACAAATGTTAATGGCTTCTGTGTGCTTTAGACTTGCGTAGAATCGATTTTATTTTTATTTAAAAAGTCAGACCGGAAAATGTATTATTGTCGCCAGACCCACTGCGTGGGAATACGACGCGTGCAGATGAGAGACAACATATAAAACAAAACTTATCGCACACTTATTGCTCGTGTGACATTGGTTAAGCTGCGCCCAAAACCCAGATATTTTGCCACGTGAAATGATAAGACAAGAGGCCTCGATACGATAATCGCCGTAGGAGGCGATTCGACTGTAGGCATGTGAAGTTAGAATTTCTTCAAACTTGCAGTGGTAGCAACGGTATGTGTGGTTTAGTAAATATAGTGTGTGTGTGTGTGTGTGTGTGGACCTCCTGTGAGAGGTGTGTGTGTGCCATATCTCAGTATGTAGGCTATGCAGTGTAAGTGAGTGTGAGTAAGTGTGTGAGTTTATTCTGTTATTTATGCTATTATATCTAATGTGTTGAGAAGCAATGGAAATGAATCAAGAAATTGATAGAGTAGGCTAACTTACATTATCATTGTTCTATATGCAGATCACCCAGCATTGCTAATGAAAATAATCAACGAATGTGAGTCTAATACCAATACTTGCTCAATAGGTCTTAAAATCTATTAAAAGTGGTCTTAAATGTAACTTGTTGAAACCTGCAGGAACCCGCATAATTATTTTGAGAACAGGTTGCTTAATTATGAGGGTGTTAAGGTCAGGGCCATCGCTACTTACACGCGCATCATTGTTAGACCACTGTTAATGATAGAGCTAACCATCTACGGGCAAATAAAAAGTGTCACCTTTTTGGACCATCGCCAGTTTGCACCCTGCTCTCTACTGCCCTCTACTGTCCTACTGTCCTCTACTGCCCCCTACTGCTCTCTACTGCCCCCTTCTGTCCTCTACTGCTCTCTACTGCTCTCTACTGCCCTCTACTGCCCCCTGCTGTCCTCTACTGCCCTCTACTGCCCTCTACTGCCCTCTACTGCCCTCTACTGCCCTCTGCTGTCCTCTACTGCCCTCTGCTGTCCTCTACTGCCCTCTACTGCTCTCTACTGCCCTCTCCTCCTCTACTGCCCTCTACTGTCCTCTACTGTCCCCTACTGCTCTCTCCTCTCCTATACTACTCTCTACTCTCTGCTCTCTACTTCCCTCTACTGCTCTCTACTGCTCTCTACTGCCCTCTACTGCCCTCTACTGTCCTCTACTGCTCTCTACTCTCTACTGCTCTCTCCTCTACTGCTCTCTACTGCTCTCTACTGCTCTCTACTGCCCCCTGCTGTTCTCTACTGCCCCCTGCTGTTCTCTACTGCTCTCTACTGCCCTCTACTGCACTCTACTGCTCTCTACTGCTCTCTACTGCACTCTACTGCCCCCTGCTGTTCACTACTGCTCTCTACTATACTCTACTGCTCTCTACTGCACTCTACTGCTCTCTACTGCCCTCTACTGCACTCTACTGCTCTCTACCGCTCTCTACCGCTCTCTACCGCTCTCTACCGCTCTCTACCGCTCTCTACCGCTCTCTACTGCTCTCTACTGCTCTCTACTGCTCTACTGCACTCTACTGCCCTCTACTGCCCTCTGCTGTCCTCTACTGCTCTCTACTGCCACCTGCTGTTCTCTACTGCTCTCTAATGCTCTCTACTGTCCTCTACTGCTCTCTACTGCCACCTGCTGTTCTCTACTGCTCTCTACTGTCCTCTACTGCCCTCTACTGCTCTCTACTGCCCTCTACTGTCCTCTACTGCTCTCTACTGCACTCTACTGCTCTCTACTGCACTCTACTGCCCTCTACTGCTCTCTACTGCTCTCTACTGCTCTCTACTGCCCTCTACTGCCCCCTGCTGTTCTCTACTGCTCTCTACTGCTCTCTACTGCACTCTACTGCCCTCTACTGCTCTCTACTGCCCTCTACTGCCCCCTGCTGTTCTCTACTGCTCTCTACTGCACTCTACTGCTCTCTACTCCACTCTACTGCTCTCTACTGCTCTCTACTGCTCTCTACTGCTCTCTACTGCCCTCTACTGCTCTCTACTGCTCTCTCCTCTCCTCTACTGCCCTCTACTGTCACACAATTATTCAGAGCTTTGAACGAGAATATTAACACCCGAACAGCCATGGGTTGGGTCATTAACACTAGAACAGCCACGGGTGGGGTCATTAACACTAGAACAGCCATGGGTTGGGTCATTAACACTAGAACAGCCATGGGTGGGGTCATTAACACTAGAACAGCCATGGGTGGGGTCATTAACACTAGAACAGCCACGGGTGGGGTCATTAACACTAGAACAGCCATGGGTTGGGTCATTAACACTAGAACAGCCATGGGTGGGGTCATTAACACTAGAACAGCCATGGGTGGGGTCATTAACACTAGAACAGCCATGGGTGGGGTCATTAACACTAGAACGGCCATGGGTGGGGTCATTAACACTAGAACAACCATGGGTGGGGTCATTTGACCTAGTGAGTAAAAATTAATTCTACCTTTGAAGTCGATCAAATTTCAGGACCCTCCTTTCATGACTTTTCTGAGATAAGTGCGTTCTACCACCCAGTATCCTTACATTTTTTAAATCTACCTAGTATAAAGCTATTTCTATAACAGGTTTTACCCAAGTTACATACGCAGTAGTGATAGGATATTATATGTCTATGTACAGACAGTTATGAATGATAAACTGTACAGTAGGTCTCGCTATAGCTATCGCAGCAAAGTACTTGCAGTAGCCTACATTTGATTATGTCTGTAATCCTCAACGGATTTTCATGGAACAACATGGAACAAATACAATTTGATTTATGATACAGTATATAATGTGTATAAAGTGTATTTATGATACAGTATATAATGTATATCAATTTTCAAATATTAGCATATTTATGACTATTATTTTAATAATGATAATCAACCTCTTCTGCATCATATATGCAGCCATTCCCCGTGATAATCTGACCGTAATCCTGTATGGTGGTACGATGCTTGTAGGAGGTGCAGAGGTTTATCTCTGAGAGACATACTTAGATAGATAAACAAATGTTGATATTTAATTTCTCTCTATATTTTTTTTTCTTAATATCCTAATGCTGTATGTAAAGCACTTTGAATTGCCCTTGTTGTATAAAATGTGCTATACAAATAAACTTGCCTATGTAACCTTGTATATGTTCCTATTCTTACAGACCAGCAGAGCTCTAACCCAGGTTCAGACAGCGAGCCCAGCTCCACCACACCAGGAAACCATCAACAACGCAGGAGCTCGAGGCGGAAGAATCACCTTAAAACACACCCACAGACTTACACCGGAGAGAAGACCTACCGCTGCCCACTGTGTGGGAAGAGTTTTAGTGAAGCAGGAGCCCTGAAGAAGCATCAGAGAATACACACCGGAGAGAAGCCATACCACTGCTCCCAGTGTGGGAAGAGGTTCAATACAGCAGAATCCCTAAAGAAGCATCAGAGAATACACACAGGAGAGAAACCATACCACTGCTCCCAGTGTGGGAAGAGGTTCAATCAAGCAGGACATCTAAAGATTCATCAGAGAATACACACCGGGGAGAAACCATACCACTGCTCCCAGTGCGGGAAGAGTTTTAGTGAAGGAGGAAGCCTGAAGATTCATCAGAGAACACACACCGGAGAGAAACCATACCAATGCTCCCAGTGTGGGAAGAGTTTCAATCAAGCAGGATCTCTAACGATTCATCAGAGAACACACACAGGAGAGAAACCATACCACTGCTCCCAGTGTGGGAAGAGTTTCAATCAAGAAGGACATCTAACGATTCATCAGAGAACACACACAGGAGAGAAACCATACCACTGCTCCCAGTGCAGGAAGAGTTTTAGTGAAGGAGGAAGCCTGAAAATTCATCAGAGAACACACACCGGAGAGAAACCATACCACTGCTCCCAGTGTGGGAAGAGTTTTAGTGAAGCAGGAGCCCTGAAGAAGCATCAGAGAATACACACAGGAGAGAAACCATACCACTGCTCCCAGTGTGGGAAGAGTTTTAGTGAAGCAGGAGACCTGAAGAAGCATCAGAGAATACACACCGGAGAGAAACCATACCACTGCTCCCAATGTGGGAAGTGTTTTAGTGAAGCAGGAGCCCTGAAGAGGCATCAGAGAACACACACCGGAGAGAAACCATACCACTGCTCCCAGTGTGGGAGGAGTTTCAGTCGAGCAGGACATCTAAAGATTCATCAGAGAACACACACAGGAGAGTAACCATACCACTGCTCCCAGTGTGGGAGCTCTACGTCGGGTATTACCTACTGGTTATGCTGTGTTATTACAGGCATGTGAGCCGCACTGCCTATACTGTAATTCATGCGAAGTGAATGTGGCTCGTAATAAAATTAACGATGTTGTTATCAGCCGAGAAAATGAGTTAAGAAATGATTTTCTTTTACAACTTGAGTATAAGCATTTGCCTGGTTAGTAATCAAACGTTAAATCACCCTTCTCTGCCCTCTCCCGCTTCTAGACGAACGCCTACCCTATATTTTAGCACTTGGCTTAATTCAGCCGCTTTTCTTTGAGACGCTATTCACCTGCGTTCAATTTAAAGTATATTTGGTATTTATAGAAGGAAGCACGTACGTAATCAGTGTTTCCTCCTGGAATTTGTCCATTTGTGGCGGATAGGTTTGTCCGCGGGCATAGCGCGCGATTTTTTTTCCGCGTGCACGCGCATGAAACGCACGCTCAAAACAACGACCTAATTTCAAACTAGAGGGAGGATGGCATGATTTGCACGACCAGCTATCGCTGTAGGACACGTTCGATTGCAAAATTCATTTATCCTTTATGTTCCCAGTTGAGGGCGTGTAGCTGTCGTTAGTTGGCCTGCTTTTATTTAGTTATGCGTACGTTTGAGTTAGTCATCTCTAGGATTGTTGTTTGATATTAGCCTATACTTTCTCTTATCTGCATTTTTTTTTTATACTTTATTGCAGGACTGTACATTACATTTCACAAGTTCATTTCATACACTTTACAAGTTTTCTTCACTTGTTTAAGTTCATCCTGCATCATTTTTGTTTGTGTTTTATTTTTTTATAAAGAGAACAAAAAATAGAAAATAAAGAATAGAAACTAGAGAGAAAATACAGAAAAAGAAGAGAGAAATTATAGGGATAGAAATAGAAAAGTAAGAGATGAAGGGAGGGGGGTGGGAGGGGTGGGATCGGGGAGGGGGGGGGGGGCTTCCTTCCTACTCATTCATTCGGTCCATTTACTCCAGTTCATAGTGAATTGCTCTTCACGGTTTCCCACTTTATAAGTAATTATTTCCATTTATTTTATTTCTTCAACAGTTTTTTTCCAATTATTAACGGATGGTGGGTTTAAGTCCAACCATTTACGTGTGATTTGCTTTAAAGCCGCGATACGTAATATGGTGTACAAATATTTATCTCCCTCTCTGTATATATCTAATGGAATAAGACCGAGTATAATATTGACTGGATGTATAGGATTCTGTAAGGTAAATGTATTTTTTATTTTTACTTGAACTGCCTCCCAAAACCTTTTCAATTTAGGGCATGTATAGAAAATGTGTGTGTGATTGGCTTCTCGTTCCGTACATTTCCTCCAGCATTCTGCATTGCCTGTTGGCCTATATTTTGACAACATTTTCGGTGTTAGGAAGATCTTCATATTTATTTTCCAGGCAAATTCTTTCCAGAATTTTGATTGTGTTGTCTTAAATATTCTTTTGCATGCTTCTTTCCAATCGTCATCCGTAATTGTTATTGCTAATTCGTTTTCCCATTTTTCTTTAGTGTTATCTTCTTGTATCTTGATTTCTTGCATGATTTTGTAAAATGTTAAGATGTTTGTCTTTTCACTGTTTCTATTTTTGCTCAGATATTCCATTAGTATATGTGATCTTTGTTCCTGTCTCCTCTGCTGTGTTATAAGGTAGCTTCTAATTTGTAAGTACTTAAAGAAATGGCTATTACTTATATTAAATTTATTAACTAAGGTTTCAAATGAGTCTATCATGTCATTTGTAACCATCTGTGAGTACACCTGTAGTCCCTTCCTAGCCCATTCTTCTAATATTTTGTCTGTTTTATTAGGTAAAAAGTCTGGGTCACTGGCTATCTCTCTCAAATAAATGCATTTGTCATCACATTTATACGTTTTACGAATATTTTTCCAATTTATGAGGGTATTTTCTATGCATCTGTTATTTCCACTATATTTTTGAATATCCTTTAGACTCAAAAAAGGTAGTGTTCCTATTGATATTGATATTGTTTTTCTATGTCTTTCCATTTGGTTTGAACCGAGTTATTCATCCATTTCATTGTTGTATCTATTTGAGTTGCATGGAAATAGGACTTTAGATCAGGGAAATTAAACCCTCCTTTTTCTCTGGTTTGAGTTAGTATAGTATAGTTTTTTCCGTTTTTTTTTTCCGTTTACTTTTGTAGTTCCAACTGAAATTTGAGAGCATTGTATTCCATTTTTTGAAGCTACGATGTGGAATGGGAACTGGTAATGTTTGAAATAAAAACAAAAACTGTGGGAGGATCATCATTTTGACGCTTTCTACTCTACTCATTAAGGATTCAGGTGTTATCTTCCATCTATTAAGATCTTCTCGTATTTTATTTTCAAGGGCTTGATAATTGTCGGTGTATAATGTTGTTATATCTCCAGTTGAGGTAGATTCCTAAATATTTGAATTTCTTTGCATCCCATTTCAACTTGTATTTTTCCTTAATTTCCGAATCTATCTGTTCTCCAATTGTTAATACTTCACACTTACTTTCATTAAGTTTATAACCAGAGTGTTTACTATATTCTGTAATTGCTTCCATTAGGCTTAGTAAGGATTGGGCTGGTGATGTTAAATAAACAACCACGTCATCTGCATATAATGCCAGTTTATGCTGTTCCTCTTTTATCGTTATGCCTTTGATGGTATTATTTTTCCTTATACTTTCTGCTAGTCCTTCCATGCATATAGCAAATATAACTGCTGAGAGTGGGTCTCCTTGTCTTGTACCTTTATAGATTGGAAATCTTCTGGATATTGTGCCATTTACTTTTACTCTTGACACTGGATTTTTATACATTCCTTGAAGCCATTTATTAAAATTCTCATCAAATCCAAAGCTTCTTACAATTTCAAACATGAATGGCCATAGCACTCTGTCAAATGCTTTTTCTGCATCCAGTGTTAAGAGTAGAAGGTTTGCACCATTGTTTTGTGCATAGTCCATTATATTTAACGTCCTGCTTATATTATCTGACAACAGCCTACCTGGTATAAAACCACATTGGTCGCTGTCTATTATATCTGGCATGATGTCCTTTAACCTATTGGCAATAATGGCTGTTACTATTTTATGGTCCGTATTCAGCAGTGATATTGGCCTGTAAGACGAACATTCAGTAGCGTCCTTACCTTCTTTATGTATAACCGTTATTATAGATGAATTCCAAGTAGTTGCCCAATTTCCCGTTTGTAATACAAACTTATATGCTTGTAAAAGTAGTGGTATCAATTGTTTTTGAAAAGTTTTATAAAATTCATTAGTATATCCATCATCACCTGGTGTTTTCCCCATTTTAAGGTTATTTATTTGTTGTTGTATTTCATTTACTGTGATGTCCTTAATGAGCTGTTCATTTTTTGATCTTGTTACCTGCTTTAAGTTTAACTTATGTAAGACATTTTTCATTAGTCCCAGGTCAATATTTCCTGTGTTTTTATAAAAGGTTCTCATAATATTTTACGAGTTCTCATAATATTTTACGGGGGGGGGTGTAATCCTGCTGCACCAAGTTTTAAAGTAAACTTTCCGTTTTTATAACATTGAAGAAGTAAATAAAAGATAAAACAGTATTGGTAATTATAATAATAATGATAATAAACGAAATAAATTAATACCTTATTCAAAACAGCTCCAATCTATAATTAGTAATTTAAAATGTTTAATTTAGCAAAAAAGTATGGGCACAGTCAAAATAATAGAGGGGGGGGGGGGGTTATATATTACAAGCCTCATCTCTACTCAATAATAATCATAATAGCATTTATCACCACAATAGCACAACGACAGTTTTTACACCTCCATCCCTCCCAATAAGGTAACCACCTCGCCTTCCTCCCCATCCCACCCTCACACACAAAATCATACACGCCCCAGACACCAAAATACCCTCAAACATACAGATACCCCCACGCACGCGCACCCCAACTCAACATGCACACGCACTCACACACACACACACACACACACATAATAATAATAATAATAATGTATTGGTAATCATAATCAAATTTATCATCACAATAGGACGAAGACAACTTTTACACCCCATCCCTCCCACACCAGCTGCCCACCCACTTCCTCCCATCCCACCCTCATTCATACATATCCCCAGGCGCACAGTTACCCCCCCACACATGCACCCACGCGCACACACACACACACACACACACACACACATACACATACACATACACACACATGCACACACACACACGCACACACACACACACACACACATACACATACACAGACACCACACACACATCAGAACACACACACACACGGACATACCCACGTATACTCGGGGAAAACAAAAAGGCAAAGTAATTTCAATTTAAATAAACGGTTTAAAGAAAAAGAAAAGTAAAGAGAAAAAAATATATATATACCTTAAATTTAAATTAAATACCTAATTACGAAACAATAGCCTATAGTGTTCACAGCAACTAGAATGTTAGTGTTTGAAAGTCTTGGTACCTTGGTTTAATGTCTGTTTATGATCCAATCTTCCTCTCATGGCTTCTCCAGGCCTGTAGCTGAGTGTTTGTCCTTTCCATATACTCCTGCTTTGAACAATCCTCTCTTCTCCAGGTCTGTGGCTGCCTCTGTTGGGTTTGAGTAGGTTGTACCGTATTTTCCGCACTATAAGGCGCACTTAAAAGTCCCAAAAAAAAAAAAAAACGGCAGTGCGCCTTATAATCCGGTGCGCCTTATATATGGATCAAAATGTAAAAATTACATGACCAATATTTTTTTTTTAATAATAATAAAATGTTTCAGTACGACTGGTAAACTGCAAAGCCGCACCGCTTGCAGCATTACGGTAATCAGTAAACACCGGTGCTTACTCACAGTCCCACACCAATAAAGAAGACGACAAAATGGCTCCTGTCAAGAGACACGCTTACGACGCAGAGTTCAAGCTCAAGGCTGAAGAAAATGGGAATAGAGCAGCAGCGAGGGAATTCAACATTAATGAATCAATGGTACGGAAGTGGAGGAAGCAAGAAGATGACCTGCGCCAAGTAAAGAAGACTAAGCAAAGTTTCCGAGGGAACAAAGCGAGATGGCCACAGTTAGAGGACCAACTCGAACAGTGGGTTATTGAACAGAGAGCAGCAAGTAGAAGCGTCTCTACAGTCACAGTTCGAATGAAGGCAACAGCGCTAGCATGGGACATGAACATCGAGGATTTTCTAGGGGGTCCTTCTTGGTGCTTTCGATTTATGAAAAGACGTAAACTCTCCATCCGCGCAAGAACTAGCGTCTCGCAGCAACTGCCAAACGATTATAAAGAAAAGCTGGTCACTTTCCGCGCATACTGCGAAAAGAAGATCACTGAAAAGAAGATCCTGCCAGAGCACATCACCAACATGGACGAGGTTGATATGGACCTGTGTTGTTTTGTTTGCATTGCATTTAGAAATGCTATTACTGTAACGCCAAATCAAATTCCTATATGTGTATGCTTAATGTGTATGCATAAATGGCAATAAACGTTATCTCATCTCATCTCATCTCTCATCAGGTTCCACTCACCTTTGATATTCCTGTGAACCGCACTGTGGAGAAAACGGGAACCAGTACGGTGTCTATACGCACCACAGGGAATGAGAAGTCATCCTTTACTGTAGTTCTCGCCTGCCAGGCTAATGGCCAGAAACTTCCACCCATGGTTATTTTCAAGAGGAAGACCTTGCCAAAAGAAAACTTTCCAGCCGGCGTCGTCATCAAAGTTAACCCGAAGGGATGGATGGATGAGGAAAAGATGAGCGAGTGGCTGAGAGAAATTTACGTCAAGAGACCGGGTGGCTTTTTCCACACAGCTCCGTCTCTATTGATCTACGACTCCATGCGCGCCCATATCACCGATGCTGTCAAAAAACAAGTGAAGCAAACTAATTCGGAGCTTGCCGTCATTCCGGGTGGATTAACTAAAGAACTCCAGCCGCTAGATATTGGTGTAAACAGGGCGTTCAAAGCTAGACTGCGAGCTGCGTGGGAGCAGTGGATGACAGAAGGTAACGATGAATTGAGAATCAGTATATGTAATATGTATTTTCATGTACCTACTTCTGCAAATCTTCTAATAAAGTTTTCAATCAATCAAAAAAGGCGAACACACGTTCATCAAGACGGGGAGACAGCGCCGGGCGACTTATGCCACTATCTGCCAATGGATCGTGGATGCCTGGGCTGATATATCAGTCTCAACTGTGGTCCGAGCTTTCACGAAGGCAGGAATAATCACTGAACTGCCAGGCAACAGGTATAGTATAGTATAGTGGATAGTGTACATAGCCTTTATTTATGTAAACCAGCTCCTTTCCCTTCTTGTTTTTTTTTCTTTCCTAGCACCAGGGGAGCCCCGCCTCCCAAATTTCGTTGTTTGGTACCTGTACTATAGCAATGACAATAAAGACCATTCATTCATTCATTCATTCATTCATTCAACAGCAGCGACACTGACTCAGATAATGACGAGAGGGAGCAGGGCATATTGGATCCCGTACTCGCCCAACTGTTCAATTCGGACACTGAAGAAGAAGAATTCAAGGGATTCGTGGAAGACGAATGAACTGAAAAAGTGAGCTTTACGTGTTATACATAACTGAACAATGTTGAGTTATGCACTAACGTTTGATTTAGTGGTATCAGACTGTTTCTTTTACTACGTGTTTACTGAAATAAAGTTTGAATGTTTGACTGAATTGAATTAATGAACATCTCATCCCTCTGTCTCCATGTCATTGTAGAACACCCATGCCTTTGGAATGTGAAGCTTGAGGTCTACAAAGACAAAGAAACGTTCCCCTCCACGTTTGGGAGAAGAGTGAACTTGTTATATTGTTTGGGAGATATTGTTAATATGTTATTGTTAATATTGTTATGTCTCCATGTCATTGTAGAACACCCATGCCTTTGGAATGTGAAGCTTGAGGTCTACAAAGACAAAGAAACGTTCCCCTCCACGTTTGGGAGAAGAGTGAACTTGTTATATTGTTTGGGAGATATTGTTAATATTGTTAATATGTTATTGTTAATATTGTTAATATTGTTAATATGCACATTAACGTTTGAACAACGTTTGAACGTTGAACAACGTTTAAGAACGCTTAATAAAGTGTGACTTTATTTGACTGTTGTGTTGACATTCCCTTTAGCACAGCTCCATCTAGTGGATGCATAACGCAACCCCAGTCAAAAAAACGACAGTGCGCCTTATAATCCGGTGCGCCTTATAATCCGGTGCGCCTTGTATATGAAAACATTTCTAAAATAGGCCATTCATTGAAGGTGCGCCTTATAATCCGGTGCGCCTTATAGTGCGGAAAATACGGTAAATGTTCCATCCAGGTTGAAAACTTTCAGTTTTGCTGGCGCAAGGATGTGCGTCTTGATGTTCCTTTGATTTCTCAGGTAGTCCCGGATCGGTTTGTAGAGGGCTCTCTGTTTTCTTGTTTTGTATGTGTAGTCCTGATCAAAAAAGATGCGCTCTCCGTCAAGCAGCACTTGCTTCTTATCCCAGGCTTTGTTGGTTGCCCATGCGGTGCGCTCTGATTAGATTGATATCACCTGGCACCTCCAGAGTCTCTGCAATTAGCTTTTTTAGAAACTCTATCATATTGCTAGCTCCGTTTGTTTCCTTGACATTATATATACACATATTGTTCTGTCTGGATTTATTTTCTAAATAATCCACCTGATCTGAAAGCTCATCAATTCGATCCTTTGTCTGCTTCAGCTGCTTCTGGGCTGCTGCCTCGGCATCGTCCAGGTAGCTCACCCGTGTCTCCAAACAATCCACACGTTTTCCTGTTTTGCTAGTGTCGTATATTTTCTACTATATATATCCTATTTTCTAGTGTTGTGCAATGGCTCTTGTAATCTGACCAGCCCCTCGGACTTGGGGCCGTGGTGACATCACAGGGGACGGCCCTCATGGCCATCTGGATAAGGTGATAGGCTATGACCTGTGACTGTATTTGCATATTGTGGATGGATAGGGTTGAGACCCAAGGGGGGCTCTCTTGACCAGCGGATCCCAGGAGAGGAGGACAGAGACAAGGCTCCAGTGTTGGTATACGTATACCCTGTTTCTGTACTTTAATTAAATCATCTTAAACTCAATAATTGTTCTTTGATTCGTAACCAATAAGAGAAATACACGACAGTAATGGCGAGCAAGCAACGGAGATAATATAGCTTAATTTACAGTATTTTGCAAACTTCAATCTAACGAAGAAGGTAGATTTTCTGCAGAGACCTCTCTCTCTAGTCGATTGGTGTGTTCAAAATAGACTGTAAATCTCAGATAAGTTATAGTCAAAAGAATCTTTGTGTAACGGTAAACTTGTTGGAATAGAAACAAACTTTTCATAATCTTTAATAAGTGGGTGGTGAGAGCCGGACTTTGAAGCCCGTTTTTTGTAAAATATAGTGTTTGATGGTAAGGTATGTGATTTGTTTGTACGGTATTGGAATATCGTGTGTGTCTGTGTAAAATTCGGTGAGGTTGTGTTTATGTGTTGGAGTGTGGGTGGACTGGGTAGTCTGTTTTGTATTGTAGCAGTGGAGAACATGTGAGGCTCTTTGTCTGTTTGAAAGGACGCCATTGTGTAAGCGGCCATTTGCAGTGTACTGTCAGCGGAGCGTAGACGCCATTTGTATTGTCCTGTGTAAACGGAGCGATAACACGCACGCTCGGGCACGCGCGCAGACACGCGGACACAAAGAAGCCTAGATATCTCTGTGAAGAGACTGCATTGTAGAATATTTGAATGAGATAAATAATAGTCTAACTGGATTGAAAGATAATCGTGAAGTTGTTGTGTCGTGGATGTTGTGAGACTAATCTCTTCACAGGAGCGGTTTCCCCACAGAGCAGAAGGACAAAGACTAGCCCCTCCTTCCCCTACTCCATTTTACACGGAGGAGCTGGCGCATGTGCAATCGATACGCAAGTCGGTTGCTTGGCGCCGCCTGCTGGACAAAAAAGTTACAAGACATTTTTAAAACATTGGCTCTCTGTAAATTGATGAAATACAACCCTCCTTCATTGATGATGTTTGTAGATGATTGTTAGATATTACTTTAATTAATTTAATTAATTACTAATTGATTGAATTAATTATTCAGATCATTTCATTTTCTGTTTCACAGAACTTTGATCAATTGTTTTGTGATAATCTAATAATAACCATTTCTTTGTGTCGATAATAGTCGATTTCTTTACAGATTGTAATTAATAATTAATCATTCATTCTTTTCCAAATAACAAGTCGATTTCTTTACAGGTTATAATTAATATTTGTAATTTACATCTTTTATTTTAGTTAGGTCATTTCCACAGTGTTTGATTAAGGAATAGCAGAATAGTACATATTTGATAGTTGAGCAGTAAAAGGGTTTTTGTGGATCAGTGAATACTTAGGTGTGACCAGCCTTTGTGATTTAATAATTGTGTTGACCAGAACTGTAATTAGTATTGAATGAGTAATCAAGTGACACATATTCATAAACAATTAGGAAACACATTTAAGTATAAAGTACTTACACAGCTATTAGATTTAAGTTAATACTGCACTGACATACACAAGAGGCAAGTCTGTTATTCTGAAGTTGCAGGGTTTTTGTGGGGATGGTTAATACAGTTATATTGGACTAGCATTTGTTTAGCAAACAAGACAAAATAAGGTGGGTTGTAAGAAGCGTACACCTTATCTAATATAGAATATTGTCAGCATATTGAGCAAAGTAGAATGGGGTCGAATTCAACGAAGCTGTTAAAAGATATTAGTGAACATCGTGGAATGTTGGCTACGTTATCCCCTATGGCTATAGTGGAAAAAATGAATCCTCTTGTTAGGGAAATTAGCAAAATGTCAACGAAATGGAATAGCCGTTGGGCATACATTGAACAGCCGTGGCCGAAAGAGGGCAGCCTTAATTTACAATTAATTGCAACATTGGAGATACTTATCACTGTACACAAGGCAAATCAGAAAGGGAAAGATAGGTCAGAGAAACGCAAGTTAGAATTAGACATCTTAGACCTCTTTAAGGTAGAGGGACAGAAAATAGCTCAGATGGAACCGGAAAAGAAAAAAGAATTGGCCAGAACACTGGAACAGAAATTGAACATTTCATCCCCAGACCTGTGTCCTGCCTCCAGTCCCCCTCCATATGCTAAGGCACTGGAGGATCATTCCCAGAAGAAGAAGGAGCCAAGGGGAAAAGGGGACGACAGGAGTGACGAGGAAGATGACAGCGAAGATGGCAGTGAAGACTCAAGTGATGACGACAATGCAGATGGAGGCTACAACGCGCAGGTCAGGAAGATGATAGCCACAGCCGAAAGGAAAGGTGGGAGAAGACGCCCGGAGAAAGAGGGAGATTGTCACCGAATGTCATCAAATACATTAAAGAACTGTCCAGTGCTGATTCGGGGTAACAAGATGGAATATCATCCGTGGCATCATACAGATCTGTCTGAAGTGATCGAGAAACTCCCCGTTCTTCAAGAGGGAGGACATTCGTGGACGCGAGAGGTCGACGTGATACTGACAGGAACGCAGGCTGCGATGGGAGACCTGAAAAGACTCTTAGCTTTTATTGCAGGATTGGATACAATGCAGGAAATATTGATGAAGGCAGGACTTCATAGATATATCAATACATCAGTTTATGATCCAGAGCTCTTCGCAGCAAACAGAGGCAGGCTGTGGAAAGCAATCAGAGAGACCTACCCTACTCACATTCACCCAGACAATATCATTGTGAAGCCACTGGGGGGGGATGAGAATCCCAGGGGTTATGTTGCCCGTGTGCACTCTCAATGGAGAAGTGTGACAGGGAAAGACGCTGAAGATAACCCCTTAGAAAAATCCATAATCAGGGAAAAAATACAAGAAGGGCTTCCTACCCCAGTTAAGGATAAGCTAGCAGAAGTGGTGGGGCTACGACACATGAACAAAGCTGTTTATATAGACCACGTAGCTCATCAAGTTGAGTTATATCGAAAGAACATTCAGATACAGAAGGCACGAGACGAAGAATCCCTCAGAATATTGACTCATTTGCAATTGACTGAAAGCGAGAGGAACATAGAGGGAGTGCAGGCTTTAGCCCCACAGCAACAGCCACCTGGAGTGCAGACTGCTACTTACCAGTTCTACTCACAGGGGCCACAAGGGGGGTATCCTGCTACTTACCAGTCCTACCCACAGGGGCCACAAGGGGGGTATCCATACCCACAAGGGCCACCAGGGGTGCAAGCGGTTCCATACCAGATGTACACACAGCCTGGCCAAGGACCACCACCAGGGGGATGGACAGCAGCAGGGAAGAAGATGCTAGAACCGTGTTACCAATGCGACCAGAATGGACATCTAGCCTGTACCTGCTGCAACAGGCCCCAGGGGGGCGCAGGGGGGAGCCAAGGAGGAGGATATTGGCCTCCTACTACACCTGCTCCAGGAGTGATGAACCCTTACGGAGGCCCAGCAGCTGGCCTATAGGGGTGCCCGGAAGATCCGAGTGGGAGGTGCCAGCTGGTGGTGACACAGAAGCCTGAAGGCGCCACGCACCTCCCTATGTCTAGAGAATATGTGAAGACAATCGGATTTGAGGGAATTAAACAGCTGATTCCTACAACTGAGCTTGTAGACTTAGAGTACAAGGGACAGAGAGCAACTCTGTCAACACTTGTGTCAGAACACACGCCAACAGGGCTGCTAGGGAGAGATGCTCTATGCCAATTGAACTGTACAGTAAAATGCACACCTGACGGCTGTCAGGTGACGGTGCCATCCGGTGCTCAGATTCCATCGACAGCCAGAGTGATTAAGCATAGAACAGACCTACAAGCTTTGCCTTTAAAGGGAGCTGATATAGAATATTGGGTTGATGGGTCTTGTTACGGGGTAGGAGAAACTTTGTGCGCTGGGTATTCCTTAGTTAAAGCACAGAATTCAAAGTTTATTGTAGAACAGGCTGAGGCAGTTCCTCAGCCTTGCTCAGCGCAGTTGGCTGAATTGATTGCCCTCACAGAAGCATGCAACTTGGGAACCGGACGGAGAGTGACAGTGTACACCGACTCTGCCTATGCACATAATGTTTGTCATTTTAATGGAGCTGTATGGAGGGGGCGGGGTTTTAAGAGAACTGATGGTACGCCTATACAGCATCACGCACAGATCATGAAGCTGTTACAAGCCATGATGAAGCCAAAGGAATTAGCCATAGTGAAGTGTGCCACACACAGGTCTGACTCATCACATGTCACACAAGGTAACAGGGCTGCAGAAGATGCAGCCAAAGCCATTACAGGAGCAGACAAGGCAGGTAAAGGTCTTCTGGTCACACATGAAAAGCAATTACAGGGCATGGTCGCACTTGAGGATTTATTGATGTTACAGAGTAGAGTAACTACGTTAGACAAGAACGTTTGGCTAGCAAGGGGGGCAAGTCAGGATGACACAGGTCTATGGAGGAATCATGAGGGGTTGGTTGTAGCACCCTCAGATTTAATAGGCATGTTAATACGGGAAGCTCATGGATTAGCACATGTGGCTAGGGGGGAGGTAAGACGCAAGATCACCAAGGAATATGGGTTTTGGAGTCCATATTTGATGGAACAGATTGACCATGCTTTAGGTCAATGTGGGGTCTGTTGGAGAAACAACATCAGAGTGGGTACACCAGTGGTGTCTGGGCATATCCCTACCCCAATAGGGCCACAGGTGGTGGACAGGGGGGTGGATGTACAGAGTAGGCAGGATGTTGTGCCAACAGGTGCCGAGGTCCCCAGAGAACCTGAGAAGGAGGAGCTACGAGGAGATGCTGTGGTGTTGCCAGAGCCAGTGGCAATGCCAGTGTTACAGCCAGTGACATTACCGGCAGTGCCTGAAACCGAGGGGACAGTGGAAAGCTGTCCAGATGCCAATAAACCAGAAACTAACGAAGCAGAGAGGGTTGACAGTCTGGAGGTCCAGCCTGGGAGTGTCCAAAGCCTGGACACCTGTGCTACTGGGGATGCTGGCGAGTGCCTGCACCATGCTTCAGATGATGCTGAGGGCGACTCCCCAGACCTTGATCAGCGTGGGAGGGGACCAGGCGGCTGCCTGAACCTCAATGACACTGACGGACGACGACCAGTTAGGAAAAGATTAAAGACTATGAATAGGGTAGTGAAGCAGCAGATCAAAGGGAACGACGGGAATGGACAGCAGATGATAGCATGGCTGGAAACGGTCTTAGGGGAATGGGAAACTTATTTTGCTAAGATAGGAGCACCTATTATAGCAGACATGATTTTTGACTTTCTTAGGAGGCAGGGCCTCATTGACTGTTTTTGGAAAATCAGTCACTCAGTCCACGTTAATGAACTTTTCAGAAGACTAGTCCTCACCTGAGGTGAAGATCTATGCATTAATGCATTCCCTTTGTCCTGTGCTTACTGTTGGGGAATTATGTGTTATGATAACTGAATGTCATTATTTGTGTATTGTTTGTTTATTTCTATATCGTATGTGATTGATGTCAGTTGAGAAGTGATGTAGTGGTTATGCAAAGATAGGAAAGAGGTTCTGTTCCTAACGCAACGAAGAAAATGGAAGCTCCTGACTATGAAAGTGTTATCAATCTGAGACAGCGGTAAAGGCTGTTCTCCAACTGGGTACAAGTGCTAGCAACCTCTGACCCTGACGCTTCAAGGACAAAGAAAACATCGGTCGTTGGAAGTTTCTGTATTGATTTGTGCATGATGAACTGTGTTTAGTTTAATTGTGATTGTTATTTTTAGGATTCTTTTTTATTGTTGATTGTTTTGTATTTGGTTGCTGGTACTGGTGCTGGGTTGGTCTGTGTTATTGTGCTTCTTGTGATGTGTGTTGGTGTAGTTTTTCTGTTTGTTGTTGTTTATTTAAAAAAAAAAAAAAAAAAAAAAAAAATTATATATATTTTTTATTTTTTTATTTTTTTTATGTGGGGTTTTGTGTTTTTGTTTTTGTTTTGTGGTCGTTTAGTTTCGGAACACCCTCTGGGTGGTCCGAGGGGGGATGTGTCGTATATTTTCTACTATATATATCCTATTTTCTAGTGTTGTGCAATGGCTCTTGTAATCTGACCAGCCCCTCGGACTTGGGGCCATGGTGACATCACAGGGGACGGCCCTCATGGCCATCTGGATAAGGTGATAGGCTATGACCTGTGACTGTATTTGCATATTGTGGATGGATAGGGTTGAGACCCAAGGGGGGCTCTCTTGACCAGCGGATCCCAGGAGAGGAGGACAGAGACAAGGCTCCAGTGTTGGTATACGTATACCCTGTTTCTGTACTTTAATTAAATCATCTTAAACTCAATAATTGTTCTTTGATTCGTAACCAATAAGAGAAATACACGACACTAGCTTACTTGTAGGTGACTTTAGATAGATAAGAGATAAGATTGTTGATCTCTTTATTTCCCCCCCCCCCTCTTTTTCTGGACTGCGTTTAACGTTATCCCATCACCTTTCTGTTTTTGACAGAGTTGTGAAATGGAAGAAAATAAGAATGCATTGGAAGAACTTGAAGAATTTATGAAGCACAATGCTCCAGGAAGTTCTTTGGATGAAGATCCAGGCCGCGGTCTTTTACAGGCCTTTAACGACCTTGATGACTTCACCGAGAAGATGCGGCAGAATGTGGTGGGCAGTTGATTTCAGTCAGTAATGTAATATTATTGTGTGGCTTGTGGATGAAGAAACATATTTTAGGACATACTCAATCGAAAATCTGTTGGTCCTGAATATGTTCTTTTGTCTACCAGAGAGCAGCATTGTGTAACACAGTTCTGTGTAATAGGCCATATTGGTAGAATACAAGCAGGACAATGAAGCCATTGTCAGGGTGTCAAATGGCTTTATCCATTTAAACACCTTTGCATGCAAACAGGCACACCTATGCTTATTTATTTCCCCTCAGTTAGCTACAACATTGACAAGAGCCTGCTTTCACAGCTCCTACACTACGCATACTGTACATGACAGCCATAGGGTCTACACACATTAAAGTATCAGCTGAGATAGTTGAGGACTTGAAACAAAAGGAATTTAGCAAGAAGTTCACATAAAGCGTCCTTGTAGCTAATGTAACTCAACTAACACTTGACTTGACATGTGACAGTGACATTGCCTCTGCACACTAGCATAATGGTAATAAAATGTCTTAAAGGTACAAACAAATTCATACAAGGCACATTCTGATATATTGACCGTTACAAGATAGACCTATTCAGTCACCAATTAAGCTGATTTTATCCATTTAAACACCTTTGCATGCAAACAGGCAGACCTATGCTAAACAGCCATCTTTAGTCAACCCATTTTTGAGGAACAAAAACAAGGATATGCGGTCCTGTGCCAACGCACAAGAAAAACGCAGCTTGCTTGACCCGATTGCGCATGACATCACTAATACAATTATTAATATATTATTATTATTATTAGTAGTAGTAGTAGTAGTGTCACTCATCATTAATTTCTTACCGTGTCATACAGCTTCAGTTGTCCTGAGTATATTATCCACCCAAAAAGCCCACCATTACATTTACTGTTCTGATATGGTTATTTATGGTAACCAACAATGTGCTAATTTTCACAGGAAAATAAAGACATAAAAGTGAAATGGAGAAAGAGGGACAGGGAGGGAATTAAAATCCCTGAAAGAAGTAGATGTAGTGAAAAGCGTCCAAAACCAAGGGTTTCACAGAGTCAAGCACCAACAGGTAAGACTGCTACTGCATACTGTCTCAATACAACTGATTCATGAAATTGATTTGATATCAATAAAAGTGTTTGTTTAATCCTAGTCACACAGTGTATACCATCATCAATTGGTGATCCTGCTGGGGCCAGTGCAGAGCAGGTGGACATGCAAGAAGAAATCGGTATGCAATTTCACATTTTTACCAATTTTAACATGCATTGTATTACAGAAAAAGTGTAACAGTTATTGTAGGAATGTACAATATATGCGACAATATTGGTATTTGCCATATTTGGGATGTTTTTACAAAATAATGTTTTGACAGTTCTCTAAGTCTGCATCAGCTGAAGCCTGCTTTCTAATGCATGGTGCGGCATGAGATTGGAGGTTTCTTGCTTGTTGTAGGAGCCAGATATGGTCCTGTGATATGTGTTGTAATTCACTGTGTGGGCATGGGGTGGCGCTGTCACAATACCTAAGGCAGGTGTATATAAGGTAGTACATTTGTTGTTATCGTCAGGTGTTGACCCCGGAAGGGCAAATAGGTTTGACCGCAAGGGCGCTGAGTTTGTTATTGTTATTGTTTTTGTACCAGTGATTAAGCCAAATGGAATGTGGCACTTAGTAACGCAATAAATGTTTATTATGCAGCAAACCAATGACTACGGATCTTGTTTTACCAACAGCAAACACATCAAACTAGAACGCACGGCGCGTCACCCAGAGTCCGCTGGTTAGCATCTCAGTAGCTCAGTATTAGACTGTGCTCCTTTAACACTTGTTGTTTATTGGCAAGGGTCCATGGAACGTTTTTTCAATGTTACATTTGTTCATCCTTGTGTTCTTCTGTCATAAGACTTGCATCGCAGACGGCTGCAGGAGATATTGCAGACCATTGAGGACCCAGAGGAGAGACAAGGGGAACCTGACTGTTCATTACGTAGAGACTGGTCCAAACGACAAACAGCGTCCCAAGAGAGATGGAGGGCAGCAAGGCCACAGCTTCTGGACAGCATGTCCTCTGCTGAATGTGTAGGCCTTAGAAGGCCACAGAAGTGCAGCCACTGTGATGGAGAGGCAGTCATCCAGTGCAGAGATTGCCTCCCAAAGATGTGGTTCTGTGGTCCATGTGACACTCAAGTTCACCATGAACAGGTTCTTCACAATCGGAATCAGTTCCTGGAGGGGTTTCTTACACCAATGCCCCCCCCCAAACTTTCTGCTGTTCTGTTGATGGCAAGCATCAGCTGGCTACAAAGAGTGAGTCTACTATTATCAATTGGCTGTGGTCTATGTATGTTACTTTGGAACTAGGGATGGAGCGTTTAATGTAAAAAGAAGAACCATTCAGTTCGCTTTAATACATGGTTATACCGCACTTTATACACCATTTGTGCACACACACCCTCTTCTGGCCCTTGTGATCGGGTGACCCCCAATGTTAGAACAAACTGCCCACTACATTACACCGCTGTGAATTATTGAAAATATATCTGTTGTTGAAGCCCTCTTACGAAAGACAGAAATGTAAGTCTGTTTTATAATTATTTAATTGGTGCCAAAACAACATTTTTTTTTCCTTCCTGGTGAAATAGAACCCACCAAAAAATTACTGAGACCAAATTTGTGATATGAACTGAACCATGAGTTTTGTGAACGGTTCCTCTCATAGGCTCTGTGCTCTGCTGTCATCCGGCTCCACTACTTCCTGAAAGGAAGTGGGCTGCTTTATGTTCTGTCCTATACTATTGGATTAAGTGATTAGTGATCACCCTTGTGTCAATGTCTTTATTCTCCAGATGAAGCTTCATCCCCGGGTCAGCCAAAGGAGCTACAGCAAAATAAAGTTCAGCAACCCATCAGGATTAAGAGAGGTAAGAATTCAGTATCATTTGATTTCTGTTAATTGGTTCACAGTAGCAGAAGGCGTCCACATTTGTCCAGAAAGGAAAGTGTTGGAGCTAGTGACTAAAGAAAGTGTTCCAAGGACCCGTTTGTTTGAGCTATTTTGTTTATTTGAACTATTTCTAGGTTTTATGTTACGCTGTGTGCTGTGTGTAGGCTTACAGCTTGCATTTGGTACAGGTTATTGATGGGTATTGCTAGATACATGTGAACTTGGTGGAACTTCCATATACTGTTTGTGGTGAGCAATGAAGAAGCTGAGCAGAGCTAAAATGTTCACATCGGTGTGTAGGCTACATTCATAAACAGGTCTCTGGATAACGTAACAATTGGCTTAGAAGAAGGCACTGGAGCACACATTGCTTCTTTTAGTATAAGCTGCAACATAGTGTAACATTTTGATGGTACAAGTATCTTTATCAGTGTCAAACACAAATATATCTTCTTTGGATTAAGTCAATTTAAAGTTTTACAAACAAACAACTTCGTCACGCAGCCAGTCCTACTCTCAGAGTACTGGGTCCCTTTGTGGTGAAGCTGAACCTTGTGATCCCTCCACTGATATGAATACATTTTCTGTATGTCTGGAAATAGTTTGTAATAGTATTGTTCATGGTTTGTGTGCCCAATTGCTATTATTGTGACAAGCTAAAATGTGACCTTTGTGTCTTTTTTAGGTGCAAGAATGGCTAAACAGCCACATAATGCCATGCCAGTCCATGCCACTAAAAAAGAGGAAGGTGGATGTCCAGTTGCAAGGTGATAATGCTGTGGATAAATACAGCCAGCTTAAGAATGTTTAGATAGCAAGTCTCTGATGTATGGTAGTGATGTAATAAGAAAAAAAAACTAGGTAAATGTCCAGACACTCTTCTGGTTATTGACAGCATTTTAACATGCATTGAATTCATTTCACTTTTCAGTACTTTGTATTGCTGTGGAGTGAAATGGGGCAAAATGCCTCCTAACCCACTCTCCTTGAAAACAACATTTCTAACTCACATTCCATAAACTGCCAGTTTTAGTTGTAGTGATTTTAAAAGTAATCATCAGTCTTGCTAAAATAGGCCTTACAAGGGCTATATGTAGCTAAATTCCCATTCAGTTCCACTAGCTAACTCCCCTTCATGACGCAATATAGTAATGTCATTATGAAATAAGGGAATTGTCCAAATATATTTTTCCGATTAAATTTCTGCAAATAACAGGTAGCTTGCCGCATTCTGACACAGAGCCATATATACATTCACATAATGGCTAATGTATGGTTCAGCTCACTGTGCTAGCACAAAAACACTGTAGCACCCAAAACAAAAGATCAAATTCAAGCTATTGTACTTTTTGCTGCGTCTGGAAGCACTATAGCTCGCTCCGTTGGTTGGTCCCCAAATGGCTCCCCACCTCTAGCAGTCACATTTGCCCCTAAAAGGCTGAAGTTTGGCATGGAGGTCAAGTGTGTGTGTTTATGCCAATTGGCAAAAGGTGGTATGCATGGCAGTTTGAGATATGAGTGGCCTATAACAAAAAGGTGTATCATTTCAAAACAGATTCACACAACTGGCCAAAGAACACGCACACACAGATAGCCACACATACAGTACATACACTCACACACACCATTTAGCCACGCCCCCTTTCATGTAGCTTTTGTCAGACTTCCTTGTTCATTGGTGAAGGTTAGCCCTGCCGCCTATACTGCTGTCACACCCTCTTCCATAACTCTTGAACTGTTCTCATAGACTTGCAGGAGGGGACCCAGTAGAGAGTAGCCACAGGTCCTTTTTAAAAACTTGAACTAAGAAGCATGTTTGGACCCAGCAAAGGTCCGCTGTAGATATGCTCTTACAGTTGTGTTAAGCTCAAAGATAATTTGATGTCATTATTACTGTATGTGTATAACTCTTTAAAGGTTGTCTTACTATTGTTTTTTATTTTTCAGAATGCAAACATGGGAATGACGAGGTGTATCAGTTTGATAGAGTTATTCGAAAGAGAACAATTAAGGTATGCACATTTTACTTGCTTACATTTCACATGCACTTTGATAGAGGCAAGACTGCTGAAATTAACTTCTAAATTAAAGTATACCTTTAAGTGGTCTAAAATACTTGCCAGTTGTAAAAATCAGTCCATGGTTGGAGTTGCTGGTGGACTCTGAGTAAACAGGGAGGTTTCAGACAGGCAGCAGACAGGCAGCAGCCATGCAGCGTAGGGTGGCACGGTGGTGCAGTGGTTAGCACTGTTGGCTTTTTGGGGGGGAGACCCCATTTGCTGCCTGTCTGAAGCTTCCTCGTTCTCTCAGAAAATGCCCAAACCTCCAACCACAGAACTCTGTAAGTAAGCTAATGTGTATGCATTGTTTACAATACTTGTAAGTAAGCTAATGTTTATGCATTGTTTACAATACTGGCAAATATTTCATACAAATTAATGTAAAGAAAGCTGGGCTATCAGAACTATCCCTTTAAGGTGGTACCTTTACTCTGGCTGTTTGAACATAGATACATATTGCTGTCTGTTTACCCCATCTCCCTTTTTCTTTTCAGAATGGCAAGAGAGAGGTCCTGGTGAAATGGCTACCTTGCAAGAAATGGTAATTTGGGGGAGAGCCAGTAGGAGCTAGGCTCTGGTATTGAAAAGTGGTGATACATTCGCTATAATTGTAGCAGATTACATTATTCATGTTCGTTACACTTGTATATAGGGAGGCGAAGTTAACATCACCAATTATGGTTTGGTTTTTGAAAAATATAAACCATGCGGGTATTTTCCTCATTTCCCAAAAGCATGGAAGAACTAAGATGATGGTAAAATGCATCTTATGAAGCTTCTTCATATGGATTGTTCCTGAAGCATATATGACCTACTGTGACTTCTAGAATAATCACAGCCACACGTTCCAACAACAAACTAGAGACATAGGTCATTCTGATGACCCTCCCTCTTTTCTTGATCAGAGTGGATGCTGTTATAACACTATAACCATTATGCTGTTATAACATTACAACCATTAATTAGTAATGGTTTTGGAATGAGATGTTGTACAAGCAGGGGTCCACATATTTTTGGCAATATGGTGTTATTCTTTGACATCAGATTTGGGGTCGTTTGAATGTTCACCCTGACTTAATGGCACAAGACATGGTTACATCACCCTTATAAAATGTTCCTGATATTCTGCTGCATATTCTATTCACGTTCAATTGCCTTCTCCTAAGACGTCTGTGTGTGTCTGTCTTTCAGCAACAAGAAATGGGCAAACACCTGGGAACCAGAGGAACAGTTCCTGTCATAAGGCAGTGTCTGGTGGGGGGGGGTCTTTAAAATGTATAAATGTTTTTTCATTTGATAAATAAAAATGAACTACAAAGCATAAATAACACTGTTTGGAACATGATTATCCCCAGTGCAGTGCTACCTCTTAGAACAGATTAAACAATTCCATTCTACTGTAAATCAGTGCCGATGTACACAAGTCATTTTCAGATTACAGTAACATTTATTTATTGTTATTTTTTTCTTGGCTGAAGGAATACCTTGTAATTAAATTTGATTTGGCAAATTGAAAATGACAATGTAATTTACATTAACATGACAACAGTAACAATGTGCAGCATCTATTTTGGTTGGGTGTTACATAATTTGATATGCACAGACCATTAAACTGTTAATCTACGTACACTTGAAAAGGTGCATTGTCCGTACAAGCTTTTAAACCGACCACTTCTGTGATATTTTGGGTTGTACAGCACATCAGTGAAGTCATGCCTTTTATTGCTTATTCTTTTTGTAAAGTAGGATATACATCCAATTCCTGAAAGTAACCATACTAAGCCTACTCAAGAATACCCACAAGACAGTAGGTATCCAGCGATTTTTTAAATGATTGTAGAGGTATCCAAAAAATGCCTACTCAAAGTCAACAATACTGACCCTCCGTACTGAAAGAACCATACTGCGGGGGGGAGTTCAGACACAACATCCACATATTTATGGGTTGCACTGATGAGATGAAAATGGAACAGTTCCTGTCTCAAGTGGGTGGGGCCTCTACACAGGCACTATCATTATTAATACTGTGAAATTGCTGGAAAGGTTTTAAACAAATGCTGGATCTACAGGTCAAAAAAACATTGTGTCTAAATATTCAGGACACCATAAACGTGTGAGATACAGTCCAACATTTACCTCAGTTTCTATGGTAAAGAAAATAACATTTGGCCAAAAGCTAAAAATCTCTCTTTGGGAGAGAGATCCTGATTGTTTCCATACTGGGGCAACTAGACTATAGTGATTCTCATTTTTCTCTGATACTTCAGTATTCATCCTGTCATATGTTGTATGACATATGTATCACTGTTTTTATTTTATTATTTTTTTTATGTACATTTGACCATAGTGACAAGCTGTACAATGTTTACGGGGCAAACTATTTCTCATTCTTATTACACACAGTCACACACATACACCTTGGCATAGCGCAAGAGGAAGCGGTAAAGGACGGACATTGAAGCCCAGCGTCTGCTCGTCTCCATGGAGATAAATAATAATAATAATAATACATTTTATTTATATGGCGCCTTTCCTGGCACTCAAGGTCCCCGTACAACAACACATCTAAAAACAGCCACAAAATTCAAAACACAAAATACATAGAAACATACAGTATAAAACATAGCCAGCAGCAGATCAGCACGGGAAAAGCAAATCATCACGGGTATGCCTGCGTAAACAGGTGGGTTTTGAGGTGGGTTTTGAATGAGATGATAGAGTCAATGTTCCTGATGTCAGGGGGGAGGGAGTTCCAGAGGCGAGGGGCGGAGCGGCTGAAGGCTCTAAACCCCATGGTGGACAGACGGGCTGGGGGGACGGTCAGGTTGATGGAGGAGGCAGACCTGAGGGACCGGGTGGGAATGTTGATGTGGAGGAGGTCGGACAGGTATGGAGGGGCGAGGTTATGGATGGCCTTGAAAGTGTGGAGAAGGATTTTATAGTCGATGCGGTGTTTGATGGGGAGCCAGTGGAGTTGGTGTAGAATGGGGGTGATGTGACTGATGACAGGGGTTCTGGTGACAATACGGGCAGCAGCGTTCTGGACCAGTTGGATCTTGTGGAGCAGTTTGTGGGGGAGACCAAAGAGAAGGGAGTTACAGTAATCTAGGCGGGAAGTGACGAGGGAGTGGACCAGGATTGCGGCGCTGTTGGGAGTGAGTGAAGGGCGGAGGCGGTTGATATTACGAAGATGGAAGTAAGCAGACCGGATGGTGTTGTTGACGTGGGAGTGGAATGAAAGGGTGCTGTCGAGGACGACACCCAGACTCTTAACCTGAGATAAGCTCCTCCCTCTCGTAGCCATTGTCGCAGATGTACAGGAAGTTGTTCACGCAGGATAGAGAGTGCCCCTGGGGAGGCGGGTAGAGAGGGGAGGGGGCATAGGTTAGTGTGTAGTGTTTGAAAATACTGCAGTGTGAATAAAGAGGTGTGTGTGTGCTCTCCCCCTCACACCTGGATGCTATGAGCATGGCTGTGGAGCCTATGAAATGCGGAGACTCCCTACAGACAGGTTTGTGAGACAGGTAGTGGTCTGTCAACTTCACCGACAGATTCAGCTCAAAGTTCTGGAGAGCAAGAGGGAGGGAGGGAGAGAGACAGTGGGTTGTATTAGTATAGTTATACACATTCACACAGGCAAAGACTCAACCACACAAACACAGCAACATTTACAGTAACACCATATTATCTGATTAGGGCTTAAAAGTTGGGTTTTGATTGCAGTATCACTTGAGGCCATAGCTGTATAGCTTGGCTCACTTAGAGAGGCCTTTGTGAACAATTTCGTCTTCTCAGATGTCTTTTACTGTTACAGTTAAAAACATAACAGCATGAGCTGAAAGGTTCTCTTGTCAAGACAATAAAAACGTTGTCAAACTCAATGATTGAAACGATGGGACAATATCTTTTTAGCATCTTGAACTATTGAACTTGGGTGGGGGTACCAATACCTCTCTGGTACCAGGTCCATCTCCTGAAGCTCAGCTCACACATGTACCAGGCCAGGATCTGTGTGGCCATCCCCACACTCACACAAGTGAGAAGGACTTGGTTGGCAGTGTACCTACAGGAAGCGAGAAAGACTACTGAATGGTCTCTGCTAGGAATAATAACTCATAGAACAGAACAGACACTGTTTAATATGTGTGTGTGTGCAGGTGAGTATGCACATATTATTCAGCCCTGGGGGGGGGGGGGGGGGCAAGGGCTCTGTCCCATAGAGAGTCTCATAAAGCAGCCCTCACCAGTAAAAGTTGTTTTAAAACAAAATAAATGTTTTACAACAGTGTAGGTGTGTACAGGTGTGTGTGGTGTCACTCACTCATCCACCAGCACTTTTCAGACGGACAGGCTGAGGACAACACCTCTCTGGTACCAGGTCCATCTCCTGAAGTCGGGGTCGGGGGCAGGGGTTGGGAGGATATCCTACGACTAGTCAAGATGAGATAAAATAGCCTTAGTATTAGGGTAAATGGGGAATGCTCTGTACCTGTAGACAGGTGATGTCATCACCAGACATCTAGTGTAGAAGTTGGTGGAGGCACGGATACCTGGGAGCATGGGCAAGGAGGATACAGGTCATACAGAAAAACAACAGATGATAGCCTACTTCAAGATTGTAACCTAGTACCATTTTTGTTGTTGCTAGCCAGTTAGCTACCTTGTCACTGATAATAAACATATAATGTCAAATACTGGACGTTTCTCATTCATTTAATGAAAATAATCGCAAGGGGAAATCATGGTTGATCTGGAAAGGCTTTGGAAAGGTATCATTCGCAATGCTTTATCTTAAAATAATTATGTACACAGTCTTGTGTACCCTTGCCTTTTTTCCGTTTTTCCCAGTGTTTTTTTTGCTCAGAATCAAATGTATTAAGGTCATGAGTCATCAGATCACCGGTTGGCTTGGTTCCAGGTTTAAAACAATTTATATAAGGATTTTCGGAAATGTCAATGGAGAAAATTAATGCGAAATTTACTTCCGGATCCGAAGTCCCCTCAAAAAAGGAGTAGGGTCCATCTGCGCGCAACAAATCCAACACCCGGAAATGTGTTATGCAAATATGCAGGCGCGGTATGATGACGTATGGTACATCACATTTCCGGGTGATGGATTTGATGCGCGCAGCGCAGATGGATACACTAGGAGTAAACCATGAATCGCCTTACTACGGCCTTACTACGGTGAAAACTACGGAAAAAAACTAATATGTAGAGTACAGTCCTATCAATTGTTCGAAAAGGAGTAGGAAGAAGCCTGTCCTACCCCTGTTTATACTTAACAATTATGCTTACATTATATAATCCAATTAATTAATACATATATTTCAGTATCATCCGTTCTAATACTTTTTCATTAAAAATAATTTAAACCTTTTTTTAAATAGAGCAATAGAGCAATATTTCTGCTTTCCTTCATATTTTCTTCATATTTTTGACATTAGGAACAAGTTATTAGTGTGATCACGATATCCGACCTCATGTACAATCTGTACTGCAGTAAAAATGTGGAACGCCCTTCCTATAATCTTAAAGGAGTGCAAAACACTGCCCACCTTCAAAACCACTCTCAAAAAACATTTACAGGAGGCTGCAATCCGTAACTGGACCCTCTAAATCAAAAATCAGATTAAAAGACCCGAACTACCCACTGTACATACTTTGTGTTTTGTCCCCCGCCCCCACCTGTGGTGTATGTCCCCACCTGCCCTACCCGCTGTACATACCTGATGTTTTGTTGTATTGTTCTTCCCATGATGGATGTATTTTTATCTTGTAGATAGTAATAGTTATTTGTCTGTATTATCTTGTAGATAGTACTAGTTTGTTTTGTCGGTCTTACATGTAAAGATGAATTGAGAATCAAGGACCCCAATTGAAATAAGCCAGTGGCTTTCTTGGGTTTTTATCCTGTTAGTTGACCTTGTATGTAATATGTACTTTCATGTACCTACTTCTGCAAATCTTCTAATAAAGTTTTCAATCAATCAATCAAAATCCTCATAGCTTTTTTCTGTAGTGTAATCAATGGGTTTAAAGTGCTTTTATATTCATTTCCCCATATCTCCACACAGTAACTCAAATAGGGTAAGACAAGACAACAATATAGAGTATACAACATCCTCTGTTCCAGAATATGTTTTGCCCTGCACAATACTGCAATACTCCTTGATACTTTGGATCTAACGTATCTTATATGAGATTTCCAACAGAATTTACTGGGCTTAAAGTGCAGACTCTCAGCTTTAGGTTAAGGGTATTCACATCCAAATTGAAGGAAGGGTTTATGAATTATAGCTCTTATGTATAATAACCAAAAGTAATTAGACAATTGACTCAAAAGCTGTTTCATGGGCCAGTGTGGGCTATTTATTCCTTCATTATTTCTTTATCAATTAAGCAGGTAAAAGGTCTGAGTTGATTCCAAGTGTGGCATTTGCATTTGGAGGCTGTTGCTGTATACGCACAACATGCAGTCAACAGAGCTCTCAATGCAACTGAAACAGGCCATCCTTAGGCTGTAAAATGCACTTCAATTACATCTGGATTGTTTCATTTCAAATCCTTTGTGGTGGCATACAGAGACAAAATTATGGAAATTGTGTCACTGTCCAAATACTTCCAGACCTAACTGTATATAAATAAAAGAATGTCAATGACCCCAGGTGAGGGACTTTATTAGGTCAAACAGGTTTGAGGGGTCAGGCAAAGGACTTGGTGGAGTCAGGCAAGGGTCAGGCGATCATCGTTGTAATCCATGGAGCAGGGCAGGAACCGTGGTGCAAGGTGCTGGGCTGGAGGTGTCCATGGTGCTGAGTGCACACTGATGAGCTAAATAAAACATTCTATTTCTGATGTCAACAGCACTAGGGCTCCTTCACAAAACCCTTACTGGAATCTTCATACACTCTGTGAATTAGTCTTTACTTTCTGATGAGTCAACAGCAATAACCCCATCCAGTGCGACATGTAGATAGCATATATTTAGAATATGTAAAATGCAAACACCAGAAATGCAAGAAAGTTTATGAGGTATACCAAATGGAATTAATAACAAGTGTTACAACCCTTCTGTCTAGAGTAAAATAAGGGCCTAACAGGGTAGAGTGCAGAATGTACAGGTGTGTTGCAACACAAATGCCCAAAAAAAGTGTACAAGGGATCAAATCAATTCAAGCTTTATTTGTATAGCGCATCTCACAAGATACGACTCAATGCGCTTCAATCAAGACATCATTGCTGATTGCACTTTAGCACAAGTGCTCTTTCAACATTGTCTCTATGGTCTTTCAGCTTCCTTTTCTTCTCACATTTTCGACCATATAATGGTGAGACAGCTGCTTCTCACTGTTGAGACAAAATGTTATAAAGAAGTGATTAATAATTAATTTAAGAAACTCACATTCATCAGTGGTTGCAAACTGTCATGGAATTTGTATTAGCACTCTCCTCATGTTTCCAAAATGCATTGCAAATGCAATGCACTAACAAGTCATTGGTCACTCTTCGTTGGTGTTGAACTTGTTGAGCCCTTTCCTAAAATAATAATACAGTGCTTAACCATGTTACAATGAAAAGGTGCAGTTAAGTACTGAATGAGTCACTCACTTTCTTTCCTTGATCATTCTACCTCAAGTGTCCTGATATAAAGTGTGGTTTCACTTTCCAGGCTTCTGACATCTTTGTCCCTGGTAACAGGATACACACATAAGCATGACTATGTGTACAGCTGTGAATGGTGGATAGTATGTTTGTATGCAATAAACTTCATTCACACTAACCAATTCTTTAGGAGGAAAGCTGTAAGGCCTCTTGAAGTACGTGTGGTCCTCGTCAGTGTCCAGTGGCATCTGTACAGAGTCCACCATTATTGCCAGTATGTTTTACATGAAAGGGTTAACTACTTCAAAAAGAGATCCAGGCTGGATTCAGAATGACACAGTACCACTAAACATATTGCATGTGCCATAAAGTTGCATGGAGTATGTGTTTTAGGAGCAGTAGCCCATTCAGAAACAGGCACACGGTCATAGATACTTAGTGAGAGATGCACTGACCATGGTGTTGCTTGCATGACTCCTTTTAACACTTGAATAGGTCCTGAATACAGGTGGGACACTGTCGTGAAGGGTCGCTCTGCCTTCCTCACTAAAGTGAGCAAACTTCCTTCCATATCTGAAATTAACACACATTATCTTCACCGGAAGGTTGAATTGTAGGGCCAGGTGTTACCCCAAAGTCCTCTTGATAATAAATGTACAAATACAATTATTATTTTTGTAGCACTGCAGCATACCCTTCCAGCCCAATGTTTTCCACCAGGACAATACACCACCTTCTCAGGAGAGACATGTCATCCTAAAGAAAGAGCAGTTACTCAATTTGCATTCAAAGTCTTATAGCATATTGATATAATGGGTTCTTGTTTTCTTAATACTTACAATGCTGAAGTCAAAGGTAGCCTCCATGGCGAAATACCAGGCATACTGTAATGAGAAAAGACACAAAGACAAGATTACCATGTGACAGCTTATAACTCAGTGAGAAGGTAGTCACACACATCCAATGAAATGTACATGGCTGATAACTCCATAGGAAAGTGATATGAGAGGTCTGCACACATGAATGTTCCTTAATACCTTTTATTGCACACCTTTTTATTTGCAAATGCACAAACAGAATGTTGGTCAGGACTAAGTGGTGGTCAGTCATTGTTACATACATTTACACATTTTTTTGATGGTTTTAAGGAACAATCAAGTGTGCCATATCACTTGGTGGCATTACCATAACTCACCATTATCATGAAGACACCACAGTCATTGCCACTGGTCTGCCTCGGAAGCCCCTGTACGAAGAAAAGTTAGTTAGAGAATAGTAGGTAATTATGACTATAGCTATAATATGATAGTAACATTCAAACAATACCTCCAAATCCAGACCAGTCTTCTCTGTCCAGGATCCCGCAACAATTTTCTCAGCAACACCCCTTATATTTATAAATTTACAAATTTATAAAAAGCATTTATAAAAAGCATATCCTAAAAGAAATAAAGAAAGTGATTTAGAAGATAGGCCTACTAGAAACATACCAATAAGTTGTATTTTTGTAAATACATAATTTGAAAAAAGGTGTTTGTGAGAACAATACATAATCATGTCACTAACAATAATAGACCCCTGGTCTGAGGTAGATTACTCTTCCTGCTACGACTGGTGAATTGATGATTCACTTGCTTAGTCAAATGTATTGATTAAAAGTCGCTTTGGAAACAGGCGTCTGCTAAATGCCCAAACTTTTATTAAATAAAAATTCGATAACATAGGGTCCATGCCTATAACTTGAACTTTTGCATTTGAATTAATAATTAAACCCACATTAGGTAATTAATTCAGCGTTGCTAACAGGTCAGAACCGTAATATAAATCTAATGTGGAATGTGAAAGCTCACACAAACATCAAATGAGCCCACAATGTCTGATCTAAAACTAATTTACACCAAGGATGTGCTGGGGCACAGAAATAACACATTAACACCATTTAAAATTCAAATGATGACATGATAATATATAGGTGGACTTACCTCCATATTTCACAGCAGAACTATGGTGGAACTGCATATGAGATAGAAGAGCAGGGTACTTCCCTGCCTTGTGACAACATGGACACTGGAATGTGTCCAAGTCCAATCTCTTAAGCGCAGGATATTGTCCATCTGGAAACATCATGTTGGTCTATGGAAGAATAAAATATAATTAGGTGAATGTATCGAATGTGACTCCAAATAACTTTCATTTCCTTTAAATTGAATATTTCATTCCTTTAATTCATCTTGCTTGAAAATATGTGACCTGAGCTCAAAATATTATATGTGCAACCTACATACAACAGTGAACACACTACCAAAGTTCGAAAATAGCATATAGTTCATCTTTAACTTAGTGTTAGTTGTAATAATTACCACGTGAAAGTCATTCCCTTCCCCCCACCTGAGCGCGGCGTTTTTTAGCCCTGCCGGCTGTACATGTTTATCTTTGTTTTGTCACTATTTGCACTTCTGGTTATATGCATAACTGCATTTTGTTGTTGGTACTTGTACTCAGCAATGACAATAAAGTTGAATCTAATCTCATATCTGATAACGCTAAACCACATAGAATTACCCAATTAGATGAACAAAACTACAGCCAAATGCGTAACACATGCAACAACCTAAATAATAAATACATATATGAAAACTATAACATGTTCATTAATAATATTTCGAAATTCTCACCTGAGCTGCATTTGCCATTGTACTTGTAATTCTAATCTCGCGGATTCTCGCGGTTTCTTTTACCGACGCGCTTACGATGACGTGGCCCAACACATTTCCGGGTGTTGGATTTGTTGCGCGCAGATGGATACTATAGGAGTAAACGATCAGCATGACCATATTATGACAGAACGGACATTGTAGGAGGTAACTGCCTCCAGCAGAGGGCAGTAATGCAGCATCAAGGACGCACGCTGCCGTTAAAACCAAAACAACAAGAAGAAGAAGTCGACGACGACGTGGTCTATTCCCGCGATACCAGGGAACGAGAAGTCGATCTAAGATGGCGGAGTCAGTAAACACACACCGTGCTGAAGCTTACGAGTGATTATTAAGTTTACAACTGTGACAGAGGGCAAACATTACAGCAGTAATGCAACATCTGTAGTGATGGCAGAACGGTTAGAATAGTTACATCTCTGTATTTGGTTTCCTTTACTGCGGAAAACATCTCAACAGTCAACAAGGAGAACGGGAGACTGAGTCTCGGAGGTAAGTAGAAGCCTTTGTCTCAGCTCGCTGCCTCACTGTCTAACATGTTACTACTGACCACTTCTGTCAGTAGTAGTGGGGGCGCGAGGGGATTTTGTAACGTGGCTCAAGCACATTGATCATATTTTGAAACCCTCCGTTCTCCACAACGGAGTATGGCCTCATGTCTGCCGCGATAAACTTCCCAATTGAATTGGTAATGGCTTTAGCCCGGTCTGAGTCTGCAGGAATCGTTTGTTTAAATGACGTTTGGAGAAGTTGTTGTTGAGCTACTTTTTTCTTGCCCCCCGTCATCAACACACCAGGGTGATGTCACGTTAAATGTGTGGCCATGCTTGACGTATTGCCTGCCTCATAAGATTTCAGCGTGGCACAATGCCTACACACCATAACTTTCTTATCGACCTCCCTCCTTCCATCATTATTATAAGTAACAGGGAAGCCAAAGTGCTCCCATACATGTGATTTCAATGACGAGGGAGGCCTTTCCAGTTCGCCAACGTTGCTAGCTAGGTACCCCGCCATAAACGCTGTTAGCTGATCCACCACCTAGCTTCTTTGGTCCTGCCAGCCATGCAGTTTCGGGTCGCTCATAGCCACTGCTAGCTTCAGCAATGTTTGAAGTGTCTGGGACATCTTTTTTCTTGAAAAATCCATCCATCTGTCGCTGTTTTCGTTTAATTTTTCGAAGAAGCTCTCTGGACTGCAGCTGCTCCCGCGTTAGCATTAGCATCCATTTTTTCTTCTCCCTTCTCACCGTCACGAGCTCAAATGACACTTGTCGGCCGATCTAACTCTTAACACTCACTTACAGGACTTCTGACACCATGTCGTGTTATTCTATTAAACATACACGTGAGTCCTTCTGTATTTCAATGTAAGTGTCTTTATTTTAACTCGCTCTGTAAGCTCTACAATACCGGTCTCTTGTTGTCTCGTCGTAACCTGCCCACCTGACCTGGGGGGTATTCCATCAACGTCGCTAAAGGAAAATCCTGGCTTATTTTTGATAACTCTCGCGAGACCTATCAGAATATGCCTGGATATTTTTAAGAACTCTCGCGAGATTTATCAGACTAAACCTGGATTTTCCCTTTAGCGATGTTGATGGAATACCCCCCTGATGTCACTACGGTGGCCTGTACACAATAACAATAATACCACAGTTCACATTTAGACCAATCAGGAGCCCTTGTGTCACGTCGTCAACTGAATGTCATTAATCTGATTTTGGATCAGCGGTTAGAGAGAGATGGGTGTGGATTTAGGTGCACTTTTAGTCAACATCCATTATAGCGCTGATCTAGGATCAGATATATTTTAATCAGCTAAAATGTTCAGATTTTTTAATTTTTTTTGAGAAATTTTTTTTTTTGTGTGTGTGTGTGTGGACTGAATCAATTCGTGGCGGAGGAAATTCATTCGTGGCGGCCCGCCACCAATAAATGCATGTAGAGGAAACACTGGCTATGCTACACCCTCAAAACATTTTCATATCATTTAATAAACAGAGATTAATAGATTCAATAAATGTTTTTTTATAAACATTTTCCTTATTTTCACTTCATAAAGGGGTTTGGACGTCACGTCATTGGGCCAGTTGCTTTTGGTCCCTTGAAAAGGAGGGTGCCACGTATTAAAGAGCTGTAACATCTAAACCATTCCTCCAACTTGGATCTGGATACCCTCAAATTAATGAGGGTGTTTGACAGTCTGCACTTTAAGGCCATATTCATTCTATGACTATAACTTGAATATATTTTGGTAAACAACTAAAATAACAACAGTACTGTCAAAGAGTCCAAATGGACCTAACTGTAGCTTGGCTACTGTTTTCCAATTCTGGAAAAAGAAATGTTCAATGTTTTGATTACATTTCGTCACTGTTTTATTGTGATCATCTGTGTTGGTAGGATTCCCTGCACTGTGAACTGTCCATCTGGGCAGAGAGATGGAGGCTTATGCTTACTCAGTGTCAGAGAGCCAGAGGACACACCTTGGGTCCCCTGATGCAGAGGCAGAAGGACATAACCACCGGAAGGACAATCTTATTAGGCTCCAGCCACCACCACCACCACCACCTCCCACCCACAGGGACCATCACTCTCCCAACATTAAAGAAGAGTACGACACACCGTGGGACAGGTTTCTACGGGACTTTATCAAAAACCAAAAGGCCAAAGATGAGATGCTCAGCAGAGAAACGTCAGGGTGTCACCTCTATGAAGCAGCGAATGACATGGATAGTGACAGTAATGACATGGATAGTGACAGTAACGGCAGTTCAGAGGTCAAGACTGGAGGTCAGGAGGTCAAGATCGAAGAGTGCTATGGTAGGAATTCCTCTCAGCAAAGGCCAACCACAGGCCGCGCTAGAGCTGACCAATCACATCCTGAGTCAGGTGGTCACAAGAGCAGCTCAGTGATTGGATTACAGGAGCAGCGGAGAAGGACAGCGGCAGGGCAAACCTCTGAGCAAAGGAAACATAGTTGTGGTCATGAGGACATGCGCCAGTGCTACGTCCAGTGTGGGAAGAAACTAAACACGGCGGATATTGTGAAAATACAGCAGCGAATTAGAAGACCAGACCAACACCGTTGTGCTACAACTGATCAGTAAGTCACACATGCTGCTAACGCTAACACATGCTGCTAACCCCTAACACATGCTGCTAACCCCTAACACATGCTGCTAACCCCTAACACATGCTGCTAACCCTAACACATGCTGCTAACGCTAACTCATGCTGCTAACCCCTAACACATGCTGCTAACCCTAACACATGCTGCTAACGCTAACACGTGCTGCTAACCCTAACACATGCTGCCAACACTAACACGTGCTGCTAACCCTAACACATGCTGCTAACGCTAACACGTGCTGCTAACCCCTAACACATGCTGCTAACGCTAACACATGCTGCTAACGCTAACACATGCTGCCAACGCTAACACGTGCTGCTAACCCTAACACATGCTGCTAACGCTAACACATGCTGTGGATCCTGTCCACAAGTATCCTGTTCAATAATTCACCATAGGGTGCCAGGTGTACTGTATGCTAATGGTGGTCATTGAATTGATATGATGAGTCATACTGCAGGTGCATGACTATAATCATACTGCAGGTGCATAAGTCCATTTGTAATTGTATTAGCTCAGTATTTACACATTTCAACAGCAGCTTAACAGTTATTAAAGGGCAGTTGGTAATTAAACAGTTGGTAGTTAAAGGGCAGTAGGTAATTAAACAGTAGGTAATTAAACAGTTGGTAATTAAACAGTTGGTAATTAAAGGGCAGTTGGTAATTAAACAGTTGGTAATTAAACAGTTGGTAGTTAAAGGGCAGAACTATAAGCACGTCTAACAGATGAATGTCATGTATGATAAGGCAGCAAGCTGGCTTGGAAGGGAGCTGCCAGTCAAGTGTGCAAAGGCCACGCCCACACAGCCTCAGAACTGTCTGACCAGGAAGTAGAGCCTAACTAGAAGATTATTTTCGTAGTTTATTATGTGTTAACATTTTTCCTGGACACAAAATACAATTGGAACCATTTAATGTTTACTTTCCAGACCCTTTAATTACAGCAAATGCCATCAGTAATATTATTATTGCATTTGCAGGACGTGTCCTGTCAGTCTAGATGGGAGTTCAGTGAACTGTTTGTCTGTCATGTCTAATCGACCTGCGTTGTTTCTGCCTCCAGTGTTTCTAGCCGCAGGTCCTCTTCAGCTCATGTAACCATGGTAACCATGTCTTCCAGAGGAAGAGTGGAGATGAAAGACAGTGAGATGGATGGTAAGTCTTTGTTATTGGTCAGTGTCATTGCACTGTTGTAAAACGAATGCTGCCAGTGCAGTGTAAGTCAGTCAGTACCTGCATCGTCTGACAGTCCTGCTCTCTCCCGCTGTGTGGGGTTGATATATCAGGGCTAGTTCCCTAATCTAACCCAGTCCTGGACTACAGGACAGCCACATGTTAACACCGTTATCCCCAATCTAACCCAGTCCTGGGGGCCGTTCCACTAAAGTGGATTAGTATATCGGCAATTGAAATAAATCAGGCGATCAGGCAACTCGGGATTGGAATTCAAGCCTCAGGTGATTCCTCGAACGAGGATCAGGCTTGTGTCATGAGTGTTCACAGAACACCGGCTTAGAAATCCTCGATATGGGCGCGTGCACGCAGACATAAAGAGCCCCGAAGAGTCGATCTGTCGAAATGAAGATACTCCACTCTGCAGGGGTCCTACATTTGCGCAGCATTCCGAATTATTGATCTTTATGAAGACGGAAAAATAAGATGTAAAATAGTGCAATACTGCCGCAATTAACAAGGCGAGGGAAATGGTTTGGCAAGACATTGCTGACCGATTAAATGCGTAGGTCATACTAGCCCCAGTTATTGTTATATGTTCATATTTTAATAAATGAATATTACTACCAGTGTTTCCTCCAGGAATTTTTACATTGGTGGCGGGCGCCCGATTTGTTTTTCGCGTGCACGCGCATGAAACGCGCACGCGCGCTCAAAACAACGACGTAATTTCAGCCAAAACTAGAGGATGGCCCAAAAAAATAATATGAAAATACAGAATATAAACTTGTGACTGACAGTCACATACACACACACACAAAGATCATCAGCTATAATATAATACGAATTACAATAATTACAGAAGTAAAATCACAGTCAGATGGAGCATTCGGTAAACAGCTGAGTATCAGCTGAGTTAAAGAAAACAAACTCTTACCTTTGATGACACCCACATCAGCCCTGTTTTCCCGTACTTCTCCCGTGTGTCTCTTATTGTCTGTGTCTGCATGTTTTTCCAGCATGTAATTCTGTTGTCAATAAAAAAATCGTCTCCCCTTCTTTTCCCCTTGACAATACTGTGTCGTTGCTAAAGTGACGGCACATAAGAATCGTTTTTTGACTTGCTAATGTCTGCTGATACACCACCACAGCTAGCCGATGCTGATGGCTCTCCCGCTGTAGCTTATTTGTGCACCTAGCTAGCTAGATCAGCTTTTTGTATCTTTTAGATGCTAGGCTGATCCGGAGGCTGGATGCTGAACGTAGCACTTGAAACTGGCGCCGCTCTCTGGGGGTTATTCCATCAACATCGCTAAAAGAAAATCCAGGTTTAGTCTGACAAGTCTCACGAGAGTTCCTAAAAATATCCAGGCATATTCTGACAAGTCTCGCGAGAGTTATCCAAAATAAGCCAGGATTTTCCTTTAGCGACGTTGATGGAATACCCCCCTGGACTGCAGCTGCTCCCGCGTTAGCATTAGCATCCATCTTTTCTTCTCCCTTCTCACCGTCACGAGCTCAAATTACACTTGTCGGCCGATCTAACTCTTAACACTCACTTACAGGACTTCTGACACCATGTCGTGTTATTCTATTAAACATACACGTGAGTCCTTCTGTATTTCAATGTAGTGTCTTTATTTTAACTCGCTCTGTAAGCTCTACAATACCGGTCTCTTGTTGTCTCGTCGTAACCTGCCCACCTGACCTGATGTCACTACGGTGGCCTGTACACAGAATACCACAGTTCACATTTAGACCAATCAGGAGCCCTTGTGTCACGTCGTCAACTGAATGTTTAATGTCATTCATCAGATTTTGGATCAGCGGTTAGAGAGAGATGGGCGTGGATTTAGGTGCACTTTTAGTCAACATCCATTATAGCGCTGATCTAGGATCAGATATATTTTAATCAGCTAAAAAAAAAAAAAATTGTGTCTGGAACTCGCAACCTTTGGGACTCCAGCCGGCTGCCTTAACCACTGCGCCAACCAGACAGCTGTGATAACAGCAATGCAAGTTGATAGACATACCTATTCATTTTATTTATTTTTTTACACTTTTTAATTTATGTATCCATCGATCTATCTATCTATCACACTTTCAAAATATCTAGTTATCTATCACACAATCAAACTATCTATCGATCGATCACACTTTCAAATTATCTGTCTATCACACAGTCAAACTATCTAATCTATCTATCTCGTGTGAAGTGGGAACTAATATTTCCTAAAAGACACATGAGGAACTGTCGTTCAGGGTTTAGTTTCCGCCTGTGAGCCTTTTTTGACGTGCGTCTTACTATAGCCTGTGTTTTAGCCTGGTCGCCAGGCTAATTAAATCTGACTCAGAAGGAGCTCAACCAAGCAGCGAATTATTTGAGCCACATTGATGGCACCGAACGCAAGCTAACATTTTCGAGGCTTAGAACTTTATCGAGGCTTAGAACTTTATCGAGCTTCGTGGAATACCCCCCTGGACTACAGGACAGCCACATGTAAACACTTTTATCCAAAGTGACTTACTACATTTGTCTAAAGTAAGTGAATCAGTTTACAAAATTGGGGAATAAAACATAATAAAAACAGACAAGAGAGAAATATGATAGAAAATCAATTTTAGGAATAGCAACTGCCCTCTACTGCCCTCTACTGCCCTCTACTGCTCTCTACTGCCCCCTACTGCTCTACTGCTCTCTACTGCTCTCTACTGCTCTCTACTGCCCTCTACTGCCCTCTACTGCTCTCTACTGCCCTCTACTGCTCTCTACTGCCCTCTACTGCCCTCTACTGCTCTCTACTGCTCTCTACTGCCCCCTACTGCTCTCTACTGCCCTCTACTGCTCTCTACTGCCCTCTACTGCTCTCTACTGCTCTCTACTGCCCTCTACTGTCCTCTACGGCTCTCTACTGCTATCTCCTCTCCTGCTCTCTACTGCCCTCTACTGTCCTCTACTGCCCTCTACTGCCCTCTACTGTCCTCTACTGTCCTCTACTGCCCTCTACTGCCCTCTACTGCCCTCTACTGCGCTCTACTGCTCTCTACTGCACTCTACTACTACTACTACTACTAATAATAATACATTTATTTTATAAATGGAATAAAACATAATAAAAACAGACAAGAGAGAAATATGATAGAAAATCAATTTTAGGAATAGCAACTGCACTACTGCCCTCTACTGCCCTCTACTGCTCTCTACTGCCCCCTACTGCTCTCTACTGCTCTCTACTGCTCTCTACTGCTCTCTACTGCTCTCTACTGCTCTCTACTGCCCTCTACTGCTCTCTACTGCTCTCTACTGCCCTCTACTGCCCTCTACTGCTCTCTACTGCCCTCTACTGCCCCCTACTGCTCTCTACTGCCCTCTACTGCCCTCTACTGCTCTCTACTGCCCTCTACTGCCCTCTGCTGTCCTCTACTGCTCTCTACTGCTCTCTACTGCCCTCTACTGTCCTCTACGGCTCTCTACTGCTCTCTCCTCTCCTGCTCTCTACTGTCCTCTACTGCCCTCTACTGCCCTCTACTGCCCTCTACTGCCCTCTACTGCTCTCTACTGCGCTCTACTGCGCTCTACTGCACTCTACTGCTCTCTACTGCTCTCTACTGCCCTCTACTGCTCTCTACTGCACTCTACTACTAATAATAATACATTTATTTTATAAGGCGCCTTTCATGGCACTCAAGGTCGCCGTACAACAACAAATTTAAAAACAGTTACAAAATTCAAAATACAAAATACATAGAAATATACAGTATAAAACATAGCTAGTAGCAGAGCAGCACGGGAACAGTAAATCAACAGGGATACGCCTGCGTAAACAGGTGGGTTTTGAGGTGGGTTTTGAAAGAGGAGATTGAATCAATGTTCCTGATGTCGGGGGGGAGGGAGTTCCAGAGGCGAGGGGCGGAGCGGCTGAAGGCTCTAAACCCCATGGTGGACAGGCGGGCTGGGGGGACGGTCAGGTTGATGGAGGAGGCAGACCTGAGGGACCGGGTGGGAATGTTGATGTGGAGGAGGTCGGACAGGTATGGAGGGGCGAGGTTATGGATGGCCTTGAAAGTATGGAGAAGGATTTTGTAATCGATGCGGTGTTTGATGGGGAGCCAGTGGAGTTGGTGTAGAATGGGGGTGATGTGACTGATGACAGGGGTTCTGGTGACAATACGGGCAGCAGCGTTCTGGACCAGTTGGATCTTGTGGAGCAGTTTGTGGGGAGACCAAAGAGAAGGGAGTTACAGTAATCTAGGCGGGAAGTGACGAGGGAGTGGACCAGGATTGCGGCGCTGTTGGGAGTGAGTGAAGGGCGGAGGCGGTTGATATTACGAAGATGGAAGTAAGCAGACCGGATGGTGTTGTTGACGTGGGAGTGGAATGAAAGGGTGCTGTCGAGGACGACACCCAGACTCTTAACCTGGGGGGAGGGGGAAACCAAGGAGTTGTCAATGTTGAGGGTGAAACTGGGGTGCTTGGTGAGTGTGGATTTGGAGCCAATGAGAATTACCTCTGTTTTATTACAAAAATTACTTAGTTTGAGGAAATTTGAAGTGAACCAGGATTTAAGTTCATGTAGACAGGCACAGAGGGAGGAGGGAGGGAGGGTGGAAGTGGGTTTGGAGGAAACGTAGAGCTGGGTGTTGTCCGCATAACAGTGGAAATGAATGTTGTATTTATGGAAAATCAGACCAAGTGGGAGGAGGTAGATGATGAAGAGGATAGGGCCAAGGACAGAGCCCTGGGGAACACCAGAGGAGAGGGGGGACGGATGGGATGTGAATGATTTTAACTGTATAAATTGAGTGCGGCCAGAGAGACAGGAATGGAACCAGTGTAGAGGGGTGTCAGATATACCAATGGAGGCTAAACGGTTAAGGAGGGTGGAGTGCGATATAGTATCAAAAGCGGCGCTCAGATCGAGTAGGATGAGGATGGATATGAGTCCGGAGTCAGCTGCCATCAGGAGGTCATTTTTGATTTTGAGGAGGGCTGTTTCTGTGCTGTGAAGGGGGCGGAAGCCAGACTGGAACTGTTCATAGAGGTTATTGTTTGAGAGATGAGTATGAATCTGTAAAGCCACCACTTTTTCCATGATTTTTGAAAGAAATGGCAGGTTGGAGATGGGACGGAGGTTATTGAAGATGTTGGGGTCTGAACCAGGTTTCTTCAGAATAGGTGTTATGGCTGCGGATTTGAGAGATGATGGGACAGAACCAGAGGTGAGGGAGGAATGGATGATTGCAGTTATCAGGGGCAGGAGAGAGGGGAGGGAGGCTATGACCAGGGAGGAGGGCAGGGGGTCAAGTTGGCAGGCGGATGGCTTGGATTTCCGGATGAGTTTAGATAAATCGGCAGCAGAGGGGAGATGGAAGCAGGAGAGAAGTACAGAGAGGGGGGGATGGGGAGATAGGGGAGATGGACAACTGGACATAAGAGGGGGCAGTTGCTGGTGGATGTTGGCTATTTCTGAGTTGAAAAATGACATCAGGGAGTTACAGTGGTCAGTGGAGGAGAAGTGTGGGGGAAGGGAGTCGGGGGGGCGGAGTGAGTAGTTGACCACTGAGAACAGGGCCCTGGTGTTCCCAGCACGAGCAGTGATTTTGTCTGTAAAATATTGGGATTTGGCTGAGGAGAGGGCGTCTTTGTAAAGGAGGATGTGGGCATGGTGCATCTGTTTGTGAACAGTGAGACCGGTTTTTCTTGAAAGCCGCTCCAGCTGACGTCCTTTGGCTTTCACTCTACTGTCACACAATTATTCAGAGCTTTGAACGAGATTATTAACAGCCATGGGTGGGGTCATTAACACTAGAACAGCCATGGGTGGGGTCATTAACACTAGAACAGCCATGTGTTGGGTTATTAACACTAGAACAGCCATGGGTGGGGTCATTAACACTAGAACAGCCATGGGTGGGGTCATTAACACTAGAACAGCCATGGGTGGGGTCATTAACACTCGAACAGCCATGGGTGGGGTCATTAACACTAGAACAGCCATGGGTGGGGTCATTTGACCTAGTGAGTAAAAATAAATTCTACCTTTGAAGTTAATCAAATTTCAGGACCCTCCTTTCATGACTTTCCGAGATAAGTGCGTTCTACCTCCCAGTATCCTGACATGTTCTAAATCTACCTCATATAAAGCTATTTCTATAACAGGTTTTACCCCAGTTACATACGCAGTAGTGATAGGATATTATATGTCTATGTACAGACAGTTATGAATGATAAACTGTACAGTAGGTCTCGCTATAGCTATCGCAGCAAAGTACTTGCAGTAGCCTACATTTAATTATGTCTGTAATCCTCAACTGATGTTCATTGAACAACATGGAACAAATACACTTTTATTTATGATACAGTAATATAATGTGTATAAAGTGTATTTATGATACAGTATATGTGTGGTGGCCTGGGAAAACCCGTCGGATGTCGCTGGCGTTCGTTCGTGGCAAAGAGCAAATATAGATGGAAATCGCGATTTTGATATTATGTGGTATTCTAGTACTTTGAACTCCATACTACATTATGGTGAATAAACAAGAGAGAAAGTACTTATTTTGATGTTTTTGTGGCGGGTAGTTTGCTAGCGAAACAACATCACGTTGAACGTGTCTCATTCTCAGTTAAGCAACGCACGCACACATGAGCGAAAGGAGAGACGATACTTCCACCTGTGTTATTGCCAGTTTACTGATGCTCACAATAAGCATAAAGTAATAAAATCTTAACTAGAAGACACACAAATGGATCTGTCCCTCGCATACCGACGAGGCGAGCAGACTACCACCGCATCACAAGCAGACAAACGAGACCGGCCGATCTGCATAGGCTCCTCCCCCGAACCGGAGGAGAAAGGGGAGGATTTCTCCCCTTTCACTTTTTTTTTTTTTTGTGATCAATTTTTTATTATTATTTCAGGGAGTAAAACAAGGGGAGTGGTAACATACAAATAAACAAAGGAGAAAATAGAATAACACAAATACGGTTTACCAGTACAAATACAAAATGCGCATAAACCTTTCAACCCCCCCCCCTCCCCTTCCCTTCCCAATCTCCCTTTACCCCAATAATTCCCCACCTACCCCTCCTCCCACAAATGTCCCTCCCGCCAGATACCTCCCACCCACCCGCCCAATCACAACCCCCCCACCACCCACCCCCCCCTATCACAGCCCCCCGCCCACCACCCCCCACCCAATCACAGCCCCCCGCCCCCCCCCCCCCCCTACAGGACCCTATGGAAGGAGCAAATCGATTAGCCTATAATAGTGTCTTGAGGATGGTTATAGTTTGGTCCCAGCATGAGACATTATCCGAAATTGCATGATGCCTGTTGGCTATCCAGTGTTCCATGCTGGCTATGTCAATGAAGTCTAATATCCATCTATGCGTAGTCAAGAAATGGGGTGACTTCCACCTGCAAGCTATAAGCCTTTTGGCTGCTGTAAGGCCGGCCAGCCAGATGCGTCTTTGTTTGATGTTTAGATCCAGGTTTGAACTGTCATTTAACAATAGGACTAATGGTGAGTGTGGAATGTGTTTGGACAGGATCAGGGACAATGCATCACAAACTGTCCTCCAGAAATCAGCCACTCCCGGGCATTCCCATACCATATGAAAAAAGGTGCCAACTGTATTTCGGGTGCAAAGAGTACAGTTAGGTGAAGGTATGGTCTTTATTTTATGTAGCAGATATGGAGTGAAGTATGTCCTATGAGTAAAATTGAAATGGATAACCTGGTGGTTGGGATTTCTGGAGGAAAGGGATATGTTTTGCCAAATTAATTGCCAATTTAAGTTATTGTGTGATAAAGTATCTTTCCACACTCTGTCAATGTGTAATGGTTTTAAAGAAGCCTTAACCAGGATGGAGTAAAGAGCTGAGACCTGACCCCTGGGTCTGGTGAATGCTATGTGAAATGGATGTATGTCTAATGAGCTATTCCAGGGTACCCCGTATGTGCGCATAGCTGTACGTAATTGAAGGTAGAAAAAAAAGGACGTACCCGGTAAATTAAAGTTTCTCTGAATGTCTTGGAATGAGCGGAGACCCTCAGCCCCAAATAAATCTGAGAATGTGTGAACTCCCTTGTCACTCCACTGGGGAAATGAGATTGGACGGCCTCCCAACTGGAGAATTGAATTTTTAAATATAGGCGAATGGAGGTACCATTTGGTTGAGATTTTGCAGAGCTTTTCTGCGCATCGCCAAACTGAGATTAATTCAGTGATGATGGAGCCGAATTTCAATTTGGACTGTTTAATAGAAATGTTACAGTATATTACATCTTGTAACCTATGAGGATGGACAATGTTTTCCTCTAAGGGGCGCCAAGAAACACGAGCGGCCGGATCAAACCATGTGGAGAGAGGACGCAGCACAAAGGACCAATAATACCATTCGAAGTTTGGTAGCCCCAATCCCCCTTCATTTTTTAGCCTCTGGAGGGTTGAGAATTTGAGTCTGGGCTTCTTCCCCCTCCATATAAAATGAGAAGAGATAGAGTGTAGTTTCTTCCAATAACCACTTGGTGGGGCTAGAGAGAGCATGGAACTAAAAAAGTTTATTCGTGGAAGAATATTCATTTTAATAACTGAGATACGGGAATGAAATGTGAGGGGTGAAGTTTTCCACCCTTTCACTTTTTTTGACATGCTACATTAAAATGCTCATAACTTTTTAAAATAAAGGGCTATCTCAGTCATTCAACCAGTTATGAATAGCTGAGAACTTCTAATTTATGGAAATATAAAAAAATGGAAATGTCAAAATGCCACCATGTGAAGGGTTTTCCCAGGCCACCACACATATAATGTATATCAATTTTCAAATATTAGCATATTTATGACTATTATTTTTTAATAATGATAATTAACCTCTTCTGCATGTGCAGCCACTCCCCGTGATAATCTGACCGTAATCCTGTATGGTGGTACGATGCTTGTAGGAGGTGCTCTCTGAGAGACATACTTAGATAGAGAACACTTTAATTCATATATTTGTATTCATTGCCTATTATCTTGTTAAATGTTGATATTTAATTTCTATATATTTTTTTCTTTCTTTATATCCTAATGCTGTATGTAAAGCACTTTGATGCAAGAATGACACTATTTACAGCGCTGTCAATTTTCAAATATTAGCATATTTATTATTTAAAGCACTATTATTTTAGCACTTTGAATTGCCCTTGTTGTATAAAATGTGCTATACAAATAAACTTGCCTATGTAACCCTGTATATGTTCCTATTCTTACAGACCAGCAGAGCTCCAACCCAGGTTCAGACAGCGAGCCCAGCTCCACCACACCAGGAAACCATCAACAACACAGGAGCTCGAGGCGGAAGAATCGCCTTAAAACACACCCACAGACTTACACTGGAGAGAAGACCTACCGCTGCCCACTGTGTGGGAAGAGTTTTAGTGGAGGAGGAGCCCTGAAGAAGCATCAGAGAATACACACCGGAGAGAAACCATACCACTGCTCCCAGTGTGGGAAGAGGTTCAATACAGCAGAACCCCTAAAGAAGCATCAGAGAATACACACAGGAGAGAAACCATACCACTGCTCCCAGTGTGATAAGAGTTTCAGTAAAGCAAGACATCTAACGATTCATCAGAGAACACACACAGGAGAGAAACCATACCACTGCTCCCAATGTGGGAAGAGTTTCAATCATTCAGGAAGTCTGAAGATTCACCAGAGAATACACACCGGGGAGAAACCATACCACTGCTCCCAGTGTGGGAAGAGTTTTAGTGACGGAGGAAACCTGAAGAAGCATCAGAGAATACACACCGGAGAGAAACCATACCACTGCTCCCAGTGTGGGAAGAAGTTCAATACAGCAGAATCCCTAAAGAAGCATCAGAGAATACACACAGGAGAGAAACCATACCACTGCTCCCAGTGTGAGAAGAGTTTTAGTGAAGCAGGAGCCCTGAAGAGGCATCAGAGAATACACACCGGAGAGAAACCATACCACTGCTCCCAATGTGGGAAGACTTTCAATCAAGCAGGACATCTAACGATTCATCAGAGAACACACACGGGAGAGAAACCATACCACTGCTCCCAGTGTGATAAGAGTTTCAGTACAGCAGGACATCTAACGATTCATCAGAGAATACACACAGGAGGGAAACCATACCACTGCTCCCAGTGTGGGAAGACTTTCAATCAAGCAGGACATCTAACGATTCATCAGAGAACACACACAGGAGAGAAACCATACCACTGCTCCCAATGTGATAAGAGTTTCAGTGAAGCAGGAAGTCTGAAGATTCACCAGAGAATACACACAGGAGAGAAACCATACCACTGCTCCCAGTGTGGGAAGAAGTTCAATACAGCAGGATATCTGAAGATTCATCAGAGAACACACACCGGCGAGAAACCATACCACTGCTCCCAATGTGGGAAGAGTTTCAGTCAAGCCGGACAACTAACGATTCATCAGAGAATACACACAGGAGGGAAACCATACCACTGCTCCCAGTGTGGGAAGAGTTTCAATCAAGCAGGACATCTAAAGAAGCATCAGAGAACACACACAGGAGAGTAACCATACCACTGCTCCCAGTGTGAGAAGAGTTTTAGTGAAGGAGGAAGCCTGAAGATGCATCAGAGAACACACACAGGAGAGTAACCATACCACTGCTCTGGAAACGATCATAGCTCTACGTCGGGTATTACCTACTGGTAATGCAGAGTTATTTCAGGCATGTGAGCCGCGCTGCCTATACTGTAATTCATGCGAAGTGAATGTGGCTCGTAATAAAATTAACGATGTTGTTATCAGCCGAGAAAATGAGTTAAGAAATGATTTTCTTTTACAACTTGAGTATAAGCATTTGCCTGGTTAGTAATCAAACGTTAAATCACCCTTCTCTGCCCTCTCCCGCTTCCAGACCAACGCCTACCCTATATTTTAGCACTTGGCTTAATTCAGCCGCATTTCTTTGAGCCGCTATTCACCTGCGTTCAATTTGAAGTATATTTGGTATTTATAGAAGGAAGCACGTACGCAATGTTAAACAAGCGCAGCTCGTTTTATAAATAATGCTTACGTCCGTTTAGAAAAATGTGCTAAAGTGAAAGTCAAAGATGACATTCAAGTACCTTTTTATAATATATAAATGAGGCCCCAGGGGTGGCCAACCAGTTGGAGACTAAGAGCCCCAAAGAATTGTTTGGGTACCAGAAAGAGCCACATCATACATGCAGGCTCACAAAAGCTCTCACTTACACACATGCAATACATTTCCAATAGGCTATGAGACCAGTGGTGTCATTTCAGCAAAAGCCAAGGTATGGCAAGGTACAGAATAGGGGGGGTTGAGGGGGGGTTTCAAATCAGTTGTGCAATAGTCTATTTTGGTGAGTTGTTTCTATACAATTGACTTATATTACATTAAGGTAATGAATAAAGGGGACAGCTACAGTATGTAGGTAGTAATCTACATATTTCCTAGCAGGTGGACCTGGTTCAATCTCCTTAGAAACAAAACATTACAGATTTAGCTAATCTCAACTCTAAATCAACTGCACTGTTAAAACACTAGTATTATAAGACCTCACCTGTGTCCTGTACTTTGACCCAAAAAGATCCTTGTTATGTCCATTTTCCTTTTTCTCACTGGCATATTTGTGTTACAGCTCACCTATTACAAGTGAGACGATTGACAATATCAAAAACATGCTAAAAAACATATCTGAAGATTCATCAGAGATTCATCAGAGAACACACACCGGCGAGAAACCATACCACTGCTCCCAATGTGGGAAGAGTTTCAGTCAAGCCGGACAACTAACGATTCATCAGAGAACACACACAGGAGAGTAACCATACCACTGCTCCCAGTGTGAGAAGAGTTTTAGTGAAGGAGGAAGCCTGAAGATGCATCAGAGAACACACACAGGAGAGTAACCATACCACTGCTCTGGAAACGATCGTAGCTCTACGTCGGGTATTACCTACTGGTAATGCAGAGTTATTTCAGGCATGTGAGCCGCACTGCCTATACTGTAATTCATGCGAAGTGAATGTGGCTCGTAATAAAATTAACGATGTTGTTATCAGCCGAGAAAATTAGTTAAGAAATGATTTTCTTTTACAACTTGAGTATAAGCATTTGCCTGGTTAGTAATCAAACGTTAAATCACCCTTCTCTGCCCTCTCCCGCTTCCAGACCAACGCCTACCCTATATTTTAGCACTTGGCTTAATTCAGCCGCATTTCTTTGAGCCGCTATTCACCTGCGTTCAATTTGAAGTATATTTGGTATTTATAGAAGGAAGCACGTACGCAATGTTAAACAAGCGCAGCTCGTTTTATAAATAATGCTTACGTCCGTTTAGAAAAATGTGCTAAAGTGAAAGTCAAAGATGCCGTTCAAGTACCTTTTTATAATATATAAATGAGGCCCCAGGGGTGGCCAACCAGTTGGAGACTAAGAGCCCCAAAGAATTGTTTGGGTACCAGAAAGAGCCACATCATACATGCAGGCTCACAAAAGCTCTCACTTACACACATGCAATACATTTCCAATAGGCTATGAGACCAGTGGTGTCATTTCAGCAAAAGCCAAGGTATGGCAAGGTACAGAATAGGGGGGGTTGAGGGAGGGTTTCAAATCAGTTGTGCAATAGTCTATTTTGGTGAGTTGTTTCTATACAATTGACTTATATTACATTAAGGTAATGAATAAAGGGGACAGCTACAGTATGTAGGTAGTAATCTACATATTTCCTAGCAGGTGGACCTGGTTCAATCTCCTTAGAAACAAAACATTACAGATTTAGCTAATCTCAACTCTAAATCAACTGCACTGTTAAAACACTAGTATTATAAGACCTCACCTGTGTCCTGTACTTTGACCAAAAAAGATCCTTGTTATGTCCATTTTCCTTTTTCTCACTGGCATATTTGTGTTACAGCTCACCTATTACAAGTGAGACGATTGACAATATCAAAAACATGCTTGCACACACACATATGTGACGAGACGTCATCGAACTGCGAAACGGGCGCAAAGTGCAAAGGCTTCAAATTTGCGTTTTTGCATTTTTACACCAAAAAAATCTGATTTCGTTTTTTTGTCACCAGGCACAAGTTAAGGTTTTGAACTACCCACTCGTTATTTTTTCGAGCAGTTTTACGATAGTTAAATACGTGTACTTAGTCAACAAAATAAGCTTATTTTTCGCCTGAATGCTTCTGAGAACTTGGGGGCGGGAACGTGAGCCCAGCTAACAACAACAATCGGTGTGAATGGCTGTGAGCTCAATCGACGTAGCCAATAGCTGGGCGAGGGGGAGGGATAAAAAGCCACATGCAGGAAGCAGCGCGCTGCTTTGTTTACACCAGAATGTGTTGACCAGACTCTAAGAGGTAAGATCTTCTATGTATGTACATGCCTCTGTTAGTTAAGTTAGTTGTTAGTTACTAGTTGAAACCAGTGTGTTCGTGTATTTAGACATTTCTTTATTATTACCCACGAGCAACTAACTGAAAGCACATTGTTCTGTCTGCAAGCTGAAGATTGTTAGCATGCTAGCATTGTAGCTTGGTATTCTGTCTATGTTGTAATGAATGAATGGTCTTTATTGTCATTGCTACAGTACAGGTACCAAACAACGAAATTTAGGAGGGGTGGCTCCCCTGGTGTTAGGAAAGGAAAAAAACTAAAAACACTTTTTTTTAAAAATCACAAGAAGGGAAGGAGCTGGTTTACATAAATAAAGGCTATGTACACTATCCACTATACTGTACAGATAGACGACTAGGGTTGTCATATTGCACAATAGTGTTATTGCACATTTATTTAAAGTGTCGCAGTTTGCAGGCTTGAAATGTACATATTTGTGCCTCAGCACTACACCTGATTTTTTCAGTCCAGCAGCTGCCATCAATCCGTCCAGACTGTCCAGGGCCCAGAACCTAGGTCTTTGCTGTGTTCAGGGCCTGGACGGCCCTGTGGTAGAAGCTGTTCTTCAGTCTGTTTGTCCTTGCGGCCAAGGTCCTGAACCGCCTTTTCGAGGGCAGCCTGGTAAAGTGTTCGTACCCAGGGTGGGTAGAGTCCCTGGAGATCTTGGAGGCCTTCCTGAGACAGCGTGTGTTGTACAGCTCTTCCAGAGAGGGGAGGGGGGCGCCGGTGATCTTCTGTGCTGTTCTCACGACTCTCTGTAGCGCATTTCTCTCCGCGGTTGTGCAGCTGGAGAACCAGTTGCAAATGCCGTAGGTGAGGATGCTCTCCACTGCGCCGCGGTAGAAGGTCACCAGTATCTCCTGCTTGCTGTGTTCCTTCCTGAGGACTCTCAGGGTGTATAGCCGCTGTTGTGCCTTCTTGGTGGTGGCTTTTGTGTTGTCCTTCCAGGTCAGGTCATCCCGCATGTGCATCCCCAGGAATCGGAGGGTTGAGACTCTCTCCACGCTCTCTCCGTCGATGAGCAGGGGCTGGATCTCAGACTTTTTCCTCCTGAAGTCTACGATGATTTCCTGGGTCTTTGACTTGTTCAGCAGCAGGTTGTTAACCTTGCACAGCTTGCTCAGTTGCTCTACCTCATCCCTGTACGCCGCCTCGTCCCCCCCCGAGATGCATCCCACCACGGTGGTGTCGTCTGCAAACTTTACGATGGAGTTGCTGGGGTAGACGGGGGTGAAGTCGTAGGTGTAGAGGTTGTAGAGGATGGGGCTTAGCACGCAGCCCTGGGGGGACCCAGTGCTGAGTCTGAGGGCTGTGGATGTGTGGGTGCCCACCCGCACCCTCTGGGGGCGGTCGGTCAGGAAGTCCTTGATCCATGCACATATAGAGTGTGATAGACCCAGGTCTAGTAGTTTGGTCACTAGCCTGTCTGGAAGGATGGTGTTGAAGGCGGAGCTGAAGTCCACAAAGAGCAGTCTCGCGTAGCTGTTTCCCCTCTCCAGGTGGGATAGAGTGGCGTGGAGAGTCGTCGCGATGGCGTCCTCTGTGGACCTGTGGGCTCTGTAGGCGAACTGGTATGGATCCAGGTTGGGCGGGAGGCGTGTGAGTATGTGGGCCCGGACTAGTTTCTCGAAGCACTTCATGATGATTGGTGTGAGTGCCACCGGGCGGTAGTCGTTTAGGCAGCTCACCGTGCTTTTCTTCGGGACTGGGATGATAGTTGAGGTTTTCAGGCAGGGTGGGATGGTGGCCTGAGACAGGGACTGGTTGAAGATGTTGGTGAAAACCCCGGCCAGCTGGTCGGCGCAGTCCCTCAGCACCCGTCCCAGGACGCCATCCGCCATCCGAGGCTTTCCTGGGGTCCACCGCCTTCAGCACGCGTCTCACTTCATGCTCTGTGAGGGTGAGGCTGCTGAGAGCTGGAGAGAGTGGTGTTTGTGTTGTGGTTACCTCCGTTCGCCCCTCGTCGAACCGGGCGTAGAAGGTGTTCAGCTTTCCCGCCAGCAGGGGGTCGTCCTCTGCGGCTGTGAGCCTGTTGGCTCTGAAGTTTGTCATGTGCTGAACCCCCTGCCACATCCGCCTGGAGTCGTTGCTCAGGAGGCATTCCTCAATCTTCTCTCTGTGGTCTGCCTTGGCCGCTTTGATTCCGCGCTTTAGGTTAGCCCTGGTGGTGCTGTACAGCGGTGTGCTCTTCCCTGCGAAGAAGGCGTTGTCCCTCTCGTTGATCAGTTTTTGGCCCTTCCCAGTCATCCATGGCTTCGTGTTGGGGTAGACCCGGACCCGTTTGACCACGGTGACTGAGTTGGTGCAGTTCACTATGTGGTTAAGAACCGACGACGTGTACTGTTCCAGGTCCTCATGCCCATATTCCTGCCATGGGGTGTCATTTAGGCAGATCTGCAGTGGAGCGGACCCTTCTGGCCAGGTTCTGACAGTCTTAGTGGTGATGGGAGCACTTTTCCCCATGGTAGTGTATGCTGGGATCAGGAGGATTGACACATGGTCAGACATGCCTAGATGAGCTAGCGGACTAGCCTTGTAAGCACGTTTGATGTTGGTGTATACCTTGTCTAGTGTTTTTTCTCCTCTTGTTGCACATTTCGCATGCTGATAGAACTTGGGTAGTACTGCCTTCAGGTCGACATGATTGAAATCTCCTGCTACAATGTGAATTGCCTGTGGATCTGTGCTTTGTTGACCACTGATGACGTCATATAGCCGCGCCAATGCTAGGCTACCATCCGCGCTAGGCGCAATGTAAACAGATGTTATGTACACCGCGTTGAATTCCCTCGGGAGGTATGTGGGTCGGCATTTAACAGTCAAGTATTCAAGGTCTGGGGAACAGTGGCTACTTACAGTTTTCGTGTTTAAGCACCAGCTATCCTTCGTCGATATTATGATCCCACCTCCGCGGGACTTGCCGCTGAGCTGCGTGCGGTCAGCGCGATGTAGAGTTCGGCCCTCCAAGCTAATCGCGGAGTCCACGATAGTTTCATTTAGCCAGGTTTCAGTGAGAATGATCACACAGCTATCTCCCACGATGTTATTTTTGGCAACTTGTAGTCTCAGTTCATCCATCTTATTCGTCAGGGACCTGACGTTGGATAGGAAAATACTCGGCAACGCAGGTTTGTCTGGGCTCCTCCTTAGCCTAGCTAACAGGCCTCCCCGGCAGCCCCGTCGTTGCTTGCGGTCCTTAAGCCGGCGTTTGCGCCTCAGGGAAGGGACTGAGTACCAAGGTTCTCCCGGTAAACGGGCGATCTCGTGATAAATCCTTTGTTGCTTCAGGAACTCCGCTGTAACTGTCTTCTCGTTTTGCGTGCCAACTTCTAGTAAGTCGTGCCTGCTGTAGGTACTATTTACACAACCGTTCCCTATAAGTACTAAAATAAAAATGTACATACAAATGCACTTAAAATCACTAAAGAACACCAGTTTTGAAGCCACTCCAGCTGCAGCGACTATGCGTGCGGCCATCTTGGAATCATCCGTAAGTAAGTACGGTTAGTATGTCTACGTTGTAAAAGTTGTAAGACTCATGTTCAGTGGTTAATACTGGAATACTGTAACATGTCAAGTGTAATAGATTACAGAAATGTTAAAAGTTTAAAAACATGTGCTTTCTTTGTTAGAAACGAGCTAGCCGCTAGTTGGCTAATGCCAAACACACTACTCTGATGATTTTCAATACATGTAATGTTTTTCTTCTCTTCCTCTTTTTTCTATTATGACCTTCTCCCTTAGGTCCACTGACCATCATCTACTACCTGGAGTTACTATGGAAGTATGGAGTTGGACAAACATACTTAGTTACCAGCACTTTAGGTAATTATCATTGTCATGGTTAGGCTAGCTATTTTATGAACATGGTATGATGGTATGGTAGTATTTTAGGAACATAGTATGGTAGTATTTTATGAACATGGTATGGTAGTATTTTATGAACATGGAGTGCCAGTAACTGTAGGCAATATTTTAATGTACTATCTTCCTTTTGTTGCAGCTTTGATGCCCTCCACACCACCAGACACAGCAGCTCAACAACTCAGAGCCGAGTGCTCATTGAAGTACACCACACACTCTGGCAATATTTTGTTGAATAACAAGAACAGTTGGGCATAGATACAGCATTTTGAACTGTGTCATGATTTATTATCTATTGATAGTCAATTCACAGACCTTGCATGCTTACCTGTGTACATATAGTTGTATGTTGAACTATAAGGTTGGACATTGACTACTGAGCACTACACTATTTCCAGCACAATACATCAGCAAATTACTCTTAATGCCTCCATAATAATAAGCTGGCTAATTAGCTACAGTAATAACATTGATAGGTGATAATGTTCAGTGTTTCCTCCAGGATTTTTCCCATTAGTGGCGGGGTGGTCGATTTTTCGTGCACGCGAAAACAAATATAATTTCTTAAATAGCGGTTAAGTCATTAAAGCCGAGCAGGTGATTTTATATAGAAGGTGATCAAATACCAATATTGTTATGTACGCCAGTATGTCATTGCAGCACTTTGTTGCACTTTACGACGTCACGTTCTGTTTGAGCTTTACGACTGTGTGTGTGTGTTGTCAGAATGAATGGCACTTGACAGTAAACGGAGCTCAGTTTGTATACCTGTGTGGATCTACATTTATTAGCATAACACAAACATAATAAATTAGATAGAACAACCCTGTTCATTAATGTTCATTAATGCTTGAGTTCATGTTCGCACTGTTACTGTGTTGTGTGCCAATGCACCCCTGTGATGCTGTGTGTGTTATTGAGACCGTTGGGAGAGAGAGCTCGGGTGAACTAAGAAAGTTGTGTATGAGATAGTTTACAATTAAACGCACAGATTACATGAGAGAAGCTATCTGTCATTATTTCAACCACTGTCCAAGTGGGGACGTTACAATACTTTCGTTTTAGAACGAAACGTTAGCCGCTAGCAGTGTTTTTAGCAGTCACCATTCTTGAGCAAAACATGATACAAACAAACATTCAAATACTCGTGTCGTCTTGATTGTTTTTTCGATTTCAATGTATGACGCATCATTTGAAAGCTTGCCATCTGTAGTTTCAGACTATGTAAACAAACTAAAAATTACGTAAGCAAATGGTTATTATTTATCTGGAATAGATACCACTTCTGCGCCGAATGTACCGCCACCTGCACAAATCCGCACCCGACATTGTAATTACCGTAATTTCTAAACGGTTTGTGCTATCGAAAAAAATCCAACTGTCCATGAAAGCTGAGATGTTGCACTTCAACGAACATATAGGGTATTACGGTAAAATGTGACGTGAGGACATTCTCAGAGTCAGTTTACTCACAGTGATTGGCGGAGCGTTCAGGGACACATGCTTTTTTTTCAGTTCTCCGGTGATAATAACTCGCTGCCTAAAAAATATTTTTATTCTTGTGTACTGTAAAATAAATTCTGATTCTGATTGAAGACTTTTTTGTATCATTAAAAGACTAACAATAACAGTTACAACAACCATAAATAATAATAAGCTGGGTAATTAGCTTAGGTAATACCTTGCTAGGTAATAATGTTATAGCTGTATAACTATAGCTGTCTGACCCAGTGACCAGTATTGACAGCTGATGGCTGTCAATCTAGAGGGGGAGTGGTTGGGGGTGGGGTTGACCAGCTATTATTACCGCCCATTGCCTGCCGGTGTGAAGGTGTGAAAAAGTCCCAAATCTTTCAAAGCCGTTTCCTCAGGATTTAGTTTTCAGGGTTAACAAGTTTCAAATACTCATGTTGTCTTACATTTTTTCCCGATGTCTATGTATGACACGTCATTTGAAAGCTTACAATCTGTAGTTTAAGCATATGTAAAAAACAGAAAAATGACTTTGCCCCCTCTTTGATCATTCCACCAGATCGCTTCACATATAACTTACTCACACACAAGTTAGATCTCTTCACAACTCTGGCTCCCCGCTGGTGGAATGAGCTCCCCACGGCTGTCAGAACGGCAGAGTCACTACCCATCTTCCGTCGTAGACTGAAGACCCACCTCTTCAGGTTACACCTTAACTGCTCCTCCTGAGACATCTTCTGCCACTCAGCACTACGTCTCCTAAAGACGTCCGATTTCCCCTCTACTGTGTCCCTAAGAACTTCTATCGCCCCCTTTGTACTGCTTCTCTGTTCCTCCAGTATTTAAAAAAATAAAAAAAATAAAAACGGTTTTAGAACAAGGTGGTAGAAGAAGGTTTCTCCTTCTATCAATGGCCCCGGGCCTGGGCTAGATTACTCTTCCTGCCACGAATGGTGGACTGATGATTCACATGCTTAGCATTCAAATGTATTGATTGTTAGTCGCTTTGGAATAAGGCGTCTGCTAAATAACAAAAACGTAAAAAAACAAAATGTAAATGTAAGTTAGTGTTACTGGCCCCAATTTGGTACAATTATTACAGAAATTATTGAGAATAGAGACATGGTTGACATTAAACTAGCTGTTGTTGTACCCTTTAACATTCGCTAATTAGCTTGTTACAGTTAGCTTCACAATCGCAGGTGACGTTAGGTCGGGTTTTTCACTAAAATAAAATGTAATTAGAACATGTTTGTACTGACACAACATGACATGAACTTGTTCATTAATATATTACATTTGAACCAACAGTATTATGGCGTTTATACAGTTTGTTTAACCCACCTGAATGAATGAGAATCGTGGACAAGGTTTTAACATTAACGTTACTCATGGCTTGTTTATTGAGGAACCGATGTCCCGCTCCAGTGTTGCCAGATTGGGCTACTTTTGGTCACTCTGGACGGGTGGATTCGGCAGCTTCTAGACTGGTTGGGCTTGAAATTGTCAATCCCGTCTGGCAACCCTGCGCTCCACTACAGCGCCTGGCTGGGGGGGTCAGATGGAGCCGGGAGGATGTTGAGTTACCGTTGTGGATAAAATCACCAACATGACAACACGTGTTTCAGATACAATTTTCAGGGGATTTTTTTTTATGCAGTGCCATGAATTGCTCAACCAAAACGACGCCTATTGAGACACAGTGAGCGAGCCACACACTTTTAATGAATGGATTAAAGAGCCGCACACAGACAGGCAAAATAAAATTGTGTACGTACTAAAGTCTATAAATACCAAATATACTTGAAAATGAGCTTTGTATTTACGCCCTGAGATAGTGGCTCAATTATAGCGGCTGAATTAAGCCAAGTGAGCGGGAGAGGGCAGAGAAGGGTGGCTTCTCTGTAAGTTGCATTTGTAGTGAGGCTGATAGGCATAACAATTGTGCATTTTATGACTAAAGCATGAAACTTTCTACAGTGTTTCTATATACTGTAAACTTCATTTTTAGACGTGGAACCATTTCAGATTTGACCTCTGGCGTCAAGTAGACTAAAGGTAGACACTAATTTTCAGGAGTAAAATATTTCTGCAAATCATTCTAGAATTTTGCTGTGCAATCTAGAACTTCCATTAACTGCAATGTATAATGTCTGCTTGAGTGCATTATGACATCAAATTGAATATTTAGGATGTATGCAACATTCTTAGAACATGGAAGCAATTTACCATGAGAGGAAGGGGGTTGTGGACTCATTTACCACTGGTACAGGGTTGGAAAACCCTGTGATCATCAACCCTATGATCATTCTATAGTATAATATGATATATTATCATTCTAAGGAAAAAATAAATAACGTTTAAAAAAAAAGAACATAGCAATATACTATATTCTTTTTCCATTTTATTTTCACTTTATTATTTTTTTTAAATAATTTTGATCATTCTATGATCATTCTATAGTATAATATGATATATTATTATCATTCTAAGAAAAAGGTAACTGCATCCAGCAGAGGGCAGTAATGCAGCATCAAGGACGCACACTGCCGTTAAAGCCAAAAGAAGAAGAAGAAGACGACGTGGTCTATTCCCGCGATACCAGGGAACGAGAAGTCGATCTAAGATGGCAGAGTCAGTAAACACGCACTGTACTGAAGCTGAAGACCTTACGAGTGATTATTAGGGTAGTGTAGTGGGGTATGTAGGGTAGTGGTGGTCTAGTGGATAGTGAGTTGGACTTGGGATCGGAAGGTTGTGAGTTCAAATCCCGCCTGAAGCCACACCACTACTAGTGTGCCCTTGGGTAAGGCACTTAGCCCTCAGTTACTCCAGTGGGAATGTCCCTGTAATTCGTAATTGTAAGTCGCTTTGGATAAAAGCGTCTGCTAAATGGCAAAAATAAAATAATAAATAAATAAATTATTAAGTTTACAACTGTGACAGAGGGCAAACATTACAGCAGTAATGCAACATCTGTAGTGATGGCGAGATGAAGCTTCATGAACTGTTGAAGCTTTCCATCCAATTGCGTCACACATGGGCCGAAGCTTCGTGTTGCTTCATTTGCTCCACTGCGCCATCAAGTGGACAATAAATGTCTAGCAGGCAGAGTGATAATGACACCGTGGCTTTGGTGTGTGAAGCTTTGAATTGAATAAATGTGCTTGTGTTACTAGGAACAACAACATTGTATTCATTTATTCATTTTTATTTAAAAACAACAACTTCTCCACAGTGCTGGGCTTCAGGCGGTTTCTTCTTTTTTTTTTATGATTTCACCTGCGTTTACCTGTCCCTTTTATGTTTCGAGTCTCGCCAAGTATACTGACAGGCTGGTTGTCTGGGGGTTCTAAATTTCCCCAGCTAACTTGCGATCGGCATCATGGATATCCAACAGTTAAAAAGATTTTCAACCTTCAGTTTTGAGCAAAAACGAAATGTGATTGAAAATGGGAGGTGGGAGGGCAACACCTGACCTATCTCAATTAACCCAAAGTAAGGGACAGAAGATTGTACGAACATTTCAAACGGAATGGTACAAAAAAAAGCACTGGCTGTGTGGATGTAGCCAGGCTAACAAGCTATTCTGCTTCCCTTGCCTACTGTTCTCGTCTAGCGACAGCGTGTGGGTAAAAGGGGGCTACTGTGACCTGAACAATTTTCCAAGAGCTTTAGAGAAGCATGACAAATCCACAGCCCACATCCACTCTCAGATGGCCTTGAAAACCTTTGGCAAAAGTCGCATAGACATGGCCCTGGATGAGCAGCACCGGCTGCATGTTACTGCACACAACGCAAAGGTAAAGGAGAACAGGGAAATCTTGAAAAGCCTAATTGATGCAACATGCTACCTTGCTAAACAAGAATGAGCATTTCGGGGGAACGACGAGAGCAGTAGCTCCATCAATCGTGGGAATTATGTTGAACTTTTACATTTGATGGCAGAAAAGGATGAGAAATTAGCCGCACATTTGCCTACGCATGTTACATATGCTTAAGATAATGGAGGCTATTGCGTGCCGGTTCAAATGCTGTAGATCCTGTGTTGTTGATGCAGGTGAATTTATATTGTCATTGAGCTGTTTTGCGTGCTGCTGTAAATCCTGTTGAATGTAGGCAATGCCATACAGGCTGTTGCGCTACGCTATGTGTAGTTATGAGATAACAATACATTTGACATTTTTGACCAGCTATTTGACAGTATAGTATATATGGGCTATGTGATTGACTTTATAGTATAGTATATTAGCCTACATTACATTACAGTCATTTAGCCGACACTTTTATTCAAAGCGACTTACAATAATTGCATTTAACGTAGGAGTGTACTGCTTTTTTAAGGCAAAATGAAGAATAGCAAACTAAAAATACAGTATAGCAATAGCATAGAGAAGAATAGCAAACTAACAATACAATAGGTGCTTAACAGGGAGGATCCTGGTAGTAGGCCTACTTCTTGAAGAAGTGAGTTTACTCGCATGATTTTTTTTTAAATAGCTCACTGCCTACCCAGCCAATGACCTCACTGCACGTTACTGGGTGATAAGCATCTCTGGCAAGCAAAACCATTACTGAGTATTGTTGAATACTGAACAAAATACTGAATGATATTTTCTCTATTATTAGAATACTTCGAAAGAGGTTTTTATACAGTCAGAATGCTATATATTATTATCACTTTGGTTACAGTCACAGATATTTAGATTGTTGTATCTAAGGCAAGTAGAGAAAGGCGATTGGTCAAAACAGGTTGCCCAAAAGGTAATCTCACATCTGATTGGACCAGAAGGTAATCTCATCGCTGATTGGACCAGTAATAACCTGTAGTAACCGCCAGTCTTTGTCAACAGCGGGAATCTCCTCACTCGCGGTCTTTCCTGAGGGGATTTAGGAGAATCATCGCAACTAGTTTGAAACCGGAACAATTAATTAATTCCGAGATAGCTACCCATCAACCCCGTTTCCTTTGCAACGTTGGCACTTTTGTGAGGAAATGTTTTATTATCCAAATGTTCTTCGACGTCGCAGTGGCTGCTTTTCCACCATTTGGTAAGTCCATGACAACATGTAGCTAGCTAGCTAAGAGTTTAGCTTGATGCTAACAAGTTACTTCTGTAGCTAGCTTCTGATAAAAACCTCACTGAAAGGGATCTTGGTGTATCGTGCTCATATAACTCAACTGGAAACTGAAGCCTGCACCTTTTCAGTTCAACCTGTGAGGAATAGCTGGATATGTATTTGTATGTAATACCGCTTATATTCTTTGGGAAGAACCCTGATGTTACAATGCTGTTGGCTGTTCCATCTGGGTGGTTTTTGGTTGGCAGCCACGAAAGGAACCAGAATAACACGCAGGGAGCTTCTGAAGGTCAATGTTGGGAAAACATGGTATGTAACCCCCCCACCCCCATCCCCTCTGCTGTCTGAGGGAATACGAGGTATTGATTTAGCATTATGGTTTTATTGAAACTTCTGTCACAGCAGTACTAATTTTTGTACAGACCTTTCTGATCTCTTCAGACTACATCTTACCTGTCCTGCATTGTAACTGCCAATGGCCCCTGGTCATAGCATAGATTACTTTCTTGTAATGACTGATGCATAGATGATTCACTTACTTCAGACAAATGTATTTGTGTAAGTCGCTTTGGATAACGGCATCTGCTAAATGCTTAATGATGTACATTGTGTGTCAGACTTTACAGTACAGCATGAGGCCACCAGACATAGGTTTAAATAACATGTTATATTTCAAATATCTGTGCTTGACTGATGGCGCCTGGAGCAATTGAACCATTGTTGAATAATCCCCAAAAGTGCAAATCATGCCATTCAGGGACTCCAGACAGGCTCAAGTAAACGCTCAAGTATTTGAAAGGATTTCAAATAGTATTTGACCCCGGTCTGAAGGTCACACACTGGTGCTTTAGATCAGAATCTTTGATGGGTGTGTGTCTGATATGTGTCACGTTGATCCTAGTGATGACATCATGGACTATGTGATGGTGCGGGTGCCTCCCCTCCAACCAGGCCTCCCCCGGCCCCGCTTCTCCCTCTACCTGTCTTCCCAGCTCCAGTACGGCGTAGTCATCGTCTACCACCGCCAGTGTGCTTTTCTTCTGGGTGAGAGAGGGAGGGAGGGAGGGAGTGGGGCTGGGGGAAGGCAGGGCATTTTATGCCCTGAAATGAAGGGCATAACAAATGTGACAGCGTCTGATTAATAGGTCCCCATCTCGGCCATTGTGAAACCTCACAATCGAGCCAAACAAGTCTTGTTGTGAAAAAATGTGTTTTCCGGTTTTTGGCATAGGACGACAAACGAAGCGATGAAGAACCCACTCGATGTAATATCCAACAGTCTTACATTCACTAAATACCTACATTTAGTTATCAAAGTCGGGTGGGGGGTATTATTCGTAATATTGTGGCAGTGTGTGTAGCCACGCCCACTCCAGCCGTATTTAAGTAGCCACCTGGACCTGTTGACAAGTTTACAAGATGGATGCGGATGCTCTAGCAAGCTAATGCTATAAACCGAATTTATGAAGCCGCTAGAAATATCGACAGTGGGCAATTAATGAACTCCTTCATATTGGACTATACATAATGGGACCTCCGAACGGGAACTCCGAACTCCGATGACAGATGACAAAGGAATGTCAGACATTGATCTCCACACCAGTTCACTTTCATGGGACAGTCGTCTGCAGACAGACCTTCTGCTGTGTTCTTGGGTAAGTTTTAGTGAGTTACATGTGTTGTATACTAGGATTTTGTGTTGCTTACTTAGGATAGCCAAACAGTTATTTGTTGTTTTGTGAATAAGGTAGATAGCGCCGTTGTTGATTTCTGTCATTTCTAACTGCAATTGCGGCACTGCGCCGACGTGGTGGCGGGGGCGCTGTTTCGCAAAATAAGTTAGCTTTCGTTTTTGCTAGCGAAACAGCTGATAGTTGATGTTGACTGCTCAAGGAGAATACATATTTGAAAGTACAGAATGCCTGAGAGCCTTATATTGCATTATATTACATAATATTTTGATTGGTCATCTGGTGCCTGAATATTGTGTTTTCCTTTACATAAATAATGACATTTCCACCATAAGTTGATGCAGAAAGGTCACAAATTGGTGCATATCAATTCACCAGAATGCAAGAAATTAAGTGTTTGATGCTCGTTTAAGGACCCCCAGACAGCCCTGCTTCATGGGTCCCCCCCGATGTCAAACACCACTGGTACCACCTCCGCCTCATTTTGAGCCAGGAAAAACCCTGGTAATGGTATGTGGAATCAAAAAGAATGATTAATTCATTGATATGTAGATTTGCTGTAGAATAATACTGTGATTTGAAATGATTTCACTAGCCTACTTCAGTAGCCTACAAGTACAGTACACTGAGTCTATGGAAAACCTACACTAGAGAAGTGTCCACACCTCTGACCTGAAATTTGTGTTACAGATGAGGAGGTGAGAGGTTCTGAGAGATGACACCTTGATGAGTCACCAGCACTTCAGGTATTTGTCATTGTCATTGTATAAGCAATTCTATTTTATGAAGATAGTAGTAGGCTATTTCGTAAAAGTGGTGTTGGTAACAGTGGGCAATCATTTGAAATGTACTGTCTTCTTTTTTTATTACAGCTTTGATGCCCAGATGGGATGGGAAGGAACTACGCCGAAGTCCCACTAGATGCTTTATGGACTATAATGATAAATGCATGCACACGGACAACATTATTATTTTTTACCATTCTATTATTGTATTGCTCAATTGTATCTTGCCTAATTTTTTCCATTGCCATGAATTTTACTCTCTTGTACTTGTAATGGGATGTAATAAACTTTTGGCACACATGGCAATAAAATGATGATGAATCATGAATCTTGAATTATTATTATTATTATTATTATTATTTAGCTATTTAAACGTGTCAGCCCTGCAATTTTGCTTCCTGAGGGTTAGCTGACAACCCCATTGACAGATGACAGGTAGGTAATGACAGGTAGTGTAATGGGGGAGTGGTTGTCTTGAGGGTGTGGTTGTCTTGAGGGAGTGATTAGGGTGGAGTTAACCAGCTATTGTTCCCACTCATTACCTCTGTGAAAAACGTCTCTGAAGAAGTTTGAGGCTAGATATCTCAGTACGGTGGTTCAGGGGGTATCACCATTAAACTATCCATGACTTCTTCAACTTCTTTCAGATTTCAATGTATGACACATAATTTTAAAGCTTATAATCTACCCTTTCATAATCCGGAAAAAACAGAAAAAAGATGTTGCCCTAGTTGAGGACTTTTTAACCATGCCCTGTCACAAATGTCATTGTGGAAAGAACTGCTGTCGATACACACAGAAATGAGAGTAAGGTAAAGTAATACATCAGGTCTGACAGCTGCACAGTGAAGGGCACTGGTTGATCTGAAATGCAAACCACCAAAGCCACAGGACCTACTACTACACGCACTCACCTCCATACACACTCATTGATCAAACACAGCACATGCAGCACATTGTCGTTAGAGGTAGATACAACTCACTAAAGGATGAGGCTTACCATCTCTTCAAAACACTCTGGTACACAATAATACCTTTTATTTTATTACCTTTTAGCAGAATTAATTCGTAGTAGTAGTTTATCTTTGTCTGGCCATTGTTACCAGCCAAACTGTCAGATTTATGACCTCCTCCACCGCAGAATGCAGCATAAACCATAAACACTTCAGCAAAGTTAGTTGCGATGGTACTGTAGATGCAGAATCACATAATCTTCCAGGTCACCCACGCAGAATCACCACGGTAACTGTGCAGCCTGGAAAATGAATGTGATGTCACACAGTACCTTGACCTTATGATATACTGTAGTAACTTCCCTGCTCTTTTCCAGATGAGATTCAGCAGACCATCGAGCGCCTGCTGCGCTCCAAGATACACATAAGCATCGACTTGCCTGAGCCTGACAGGTCAGGGGACACACATCATACATGCACGCTTACACACACACATACACAATGTTACCCACACACCTGCCCCAGAGTAGGCATTTACCATTGTCTCCCCTCAACACACTCAGAGTAAAGGGTTTGTTTTAGCCGTACTTCTCAGAAGTTCTCAAAGCTAAAAAGGGAAATATTAGTTTATTCGTTAATGATCGCGGTTAATTTGGCAAACCTTTACGCGGTAAAAAAATATAATTATAATACGCGAATTAATCATATTACCACGGTATATACAGAACTCTATATTAGTTACTGGGTTCAGGTTGCAATCTCATCTGGAGTCATGGGTTCAAATCCTGCTTCTGACAACTTAGTTTTTTGCTTACATGTTACTAAATATGAAATACGGTGGAAATACACAGTAGTATTCGTTCAGACCAACAACGAGTGTTGGGTCATCGCAAATCTGAAGAGCCGCTCGTTTTGTGTGTTTGAGCTAATTCCCCTTCCTCTCACAAGGCTAAAGTACGGACCCCCTCTGGGGTCCCTAGGGTTAGGGTTAGGCCCTACGAGCCAGAACGATCGCAAGGATTAGGGTCAGGGTTAGGCTTAGGTTTAGGGTTAGAATCCTTTGTTCTGGCTCGTAGGGTGTTACGCTTGCCTGGCTCTTGACAAGGTAACAAAAAGGGAGACGACACATGGTTAACAATAATAGGATATTTATTAAAGAATATAATGTTGAATGGAAATAATGATAAAGAAAATAGTAACGACAACCAAAAACGGCTGCTGGTCGACAAAGGAAGAGAGAGAGTCCATCAATCTAACCCACTCTTAAAGTGATCCAGGGACAATTAGCATCATCACCCACACCTGAGCCCATCTGGAACACAGAGAGAAGGTAGACCGGACAACAGGTGTAATAGCGCCCACTATAGGTTCTGGTGTGGATCGTCACATCCCCCCCCCTTAAAACAGAGGCCTACTAAAATGGTCTCTGTAAATTCTGTTTCCCAGATTACAGCATAACTTAACTAGATTAATCAAATCAAATAATAACATTTTAATGAGTTTATGTGACAAAGTTGTGTAGACTGTCTACGGTTAGGAGTATCGATCAAATAATTCTGTTCGGACACCTGTCGTACAACAGAATAGGGACCAGTAATTTTTCCTGGAAAACGGGGTCACTCACAGAACAATCATTATGAGGAAGCCATTGACGAACCAACACATCCTCCAAGAGAAAACAACCACTTTCAGAGCTCTCCAGCTCATCCTTAGGCTGAATCCCACTGAGCAGCAGCTTCAGCTCAGGATCCTCCTGTTGGGCTAAAATCAACTCACTCCGAGACAAAGGCGGCGGCAGATCAGGAAACTGAAAAACAGAATTGTCAGGTGTGAACTTATCAGGCTCTTTACCATCATTAATTTTAGGGTCCATGCAACTCATAGCACGAGTCATGGCGCAGGCAGTAAAAACCTCAGGAAACTCCTTCACACTTAGGTCGGGTCCTGTTGGCCGTGTAAACCCAGAACTAACAACCAGAGGTGGGGGCACATCACTCCACACTCTTCCTCCAGCCAGGTTATTTCCTAAAATGACTGCCACACCCACCACAGGCAGAGAGGGTCGAACTCCAATGGTTACTACCCCCTGGACCAGATCAGAGTAAAGCTCAATTTCATGCAAGGGGACAGACAAAGTCTGCATTCCCATCCCTCTAATCAAAACGCTGGTCCCCACACTTGACTCCTGAGAGAATGTCAAAAACCGATTCCAATATAAAAGATTCTGAAGCCCCTGTATCACGAAGTATCTGGACAGGCACTTTCTGTGGGCTACCCACCAGAGAAACGAAACCTGTAGTAATAAACGGGTCAAAATCAGGATCCTCCTCGCTAATCTATATGGAGATAGAGCCCTGTAGTGCCACCGCCAACTCAGTAGCCGCAGGTGGGCTGGATACTGAGGATGCCATCGCCCCTGGTTTAAAGGGAGACCCCTCGGCAACCCCAGACACTCTTGCTGCTGCCCCACAAGCATGCACTGCAAGAGCCAACGGTCTAACAGAGCCCCCCTTCCCACTGTAGGTTTTCTTTCCTTTTAGGACAGGACACTCCTGTTTCCAGTGACCCTTCTCAAGGCAATAATTGCATGTCGAGTTAGGATCTACTCTACTCTGACTGCCATGCTCCGACTTTGAAAAGGGGACAGAATAACCAGGACCTTCGTTAGGGAATTGTGTACGATTTACCAATAGGTCAGTCACGTTCGGATTATTTCTATGGCTTCCCTCGCTACGAAAACGATGTTCACCAAACTGACTCTTATGAGTCAGTACAAATTCATCTGCCAACACCGCGGCTTGGCCTGCTGTTTTCACCTTGTTTTCATTAACATAAGTGGCAATGCGGTCAGGGACAATGGTTTTAAACTGTTCCAAAATAATCAAATTTGACAGATCCTCCAGAGTATTCACCTCTACCGCCACGCACCAACGATTGAAATGGCTGGTTAGTTCTCTTACAACCTCAACATGAGTTTGTTTGTCATGTTTCTTCCATTGTCTAAACCGCTGTCTGTAAGCTTCAGGAACAAGTTCATATGCCTTAAGGATAGCGGCCTTAACTGTATCATAATCTTTCCTCTCTCCACCATTAAGAGCAATATAAGCTTCCTGAGCTCGACCAATAAGCACACTCTGTAGTAATGCGGTGCGGTCTGAAGTAGACCAGTCCCTATCGTCGGCAACACTCTCAAACAGTGAAAAGAATATGTCAGGATCTTTTTCATTAAACTTTGGCAACAGTCTAACCATGGCAGACAAATTATCCCTCTTAGAATTACTCAAATCGCCACCTCCAACGTCAGATAACTTTCCCTCAGCAATCAACTTAAGGCGCTCCCGTTCAAGAGCCAATTTATCCAACTCCAATTCCCTGTCCCTCGCACGCTCTCGTGCCTGAAACTCACGCTCTCGCGTCTGAAATTCACGCTCTTGCCTCTGAGATTCCATCTGTAATGCTAACAATTCTTTCTGTTGATCAAATGTTAACTCAGTAGACCCAGATGCAACCCCAACGGATATTTTAGGGACAGACATTTTACCCTTTAGTATGCCCCTTTGAATTAATGTATTCTGTAAAGCCTCTACTACGTCCTGTTTCTTTGCTCGGCCTTTCACCACCTCAAGCTTAACCTCATAATGTTCAACAACCTTCCACAGTTGTTCCTTTGTTAATCGTACCAACCAGGGGCGGACTGGGTTCAAAAAACAGCCCTGGCATTTGCGACACAACAGCCCTATTTCCAAACCCAACACGCAACACGGATTGTTAACATAAAGCTTGAGATAATCAGACTGACTAGAATCCATTGTAGACATTTGGAACACATAACACACGCAACTGACACACACTACAATCGCTGAAGAATTCAGAGTGCCGACAACAATCCACAGTGACTGACTTAACCTGAACTGTGGCATCTATCTTAGCCAAAAGGACCTTGAGGCCCAGTTAAGCCTAATAGCTTACGTTACTCGGTGTAGCTAAATGAAGCTGCTCTGACACGGAATACAATAACGTTAGCAAAAAAAAGCTACAGTTACATGAACCATGACATGTATGAGCCTAAACAATACACCAGCCACAGTGCATATTACATTTAGCTTCACCAAAGCAGAAAAAGAGCACTGCACAGCCACAGTGTAATAAATGTGTCTTACCTTCATGTAATTAGCAGACTACTAAGTAGCATACCTGTCAACATTGGGATTTGAAAATAAGGGATATTTTCCCCAAAATAAGGGAAAATAAGGGATATCCCCCCTGCGCACCCCCGGGTCATCCTCTCCCCCCCCCACCATCCACAAACCATACCCCTTACATTTAGACAAGGGTACACACAGTCAATCCTAACATCACCACTAGACAACCATAGGATACCCCTTACATTTAGACAAGGGTACACACAGTCAATCCTAACATCACCACTAGACAACCATAGGATACCCCTTACATTTAGACAAGGGTACACACAGTCAATCCTAACATCACCACTAGACAACCATAGGATACCCCTTACATTTAGACAAGGGTACACACAGTCAATCCTAACATCACCACTAGGCATTAGGCAACCATAGGATACCCCTTACATTTAGACAAGGGTACACAGTCAATCAACCACCTGCTTCAGTGCAACAAGAATTAAGTAGTTCCTACATTAAGTAAGTGACTACAGGTGGTCAGAATCAGATACCTGGTTGAAAGTAAAATACTTTGAACATCCCTGCATGAAAACACAAAAGGGCATCTAAATTCAGCACATTTATTTATACATTACTTGACACAATGATGTCAATGGGAAAAGAGCGGGGCAAAGCTACCAGCGATCATTTCTTTTTTTTGTATAGTATAGTATAGTATAGTGGATAGTGTATATAGCCTTTATTTATGTAAACCAGCTCTTTTCCCTTCTTGTTTTTAGCATTTTCTTCTTCTTTTGGCTCTATACTCCAAAACGTTGTATTTTAAATAGTTATAGTTACTATGAGGTTAAAATGTAGATTCCCAACTTGCATTTGATGGTATTTGTGTAGGCCTACATATTGGTTTAAATATTTTTAAATAAAAAACATGTTTTATACATTGCAGCGTTCTTCCCAAATAATATAAGAATGGCACTTTACCACATGACCCATTTGGCTACTACACTGAACAGAAATATAAATGCAACACTTTTGGGTTTTTTGCTCCAATTTTTCACAAGTTGAAATCAAAGACCTAAGACTTTTTCTACACACATAATAAACGAAAAAAAGGCCACTCTAAAATATGCCGTTTTTGTGAACACAATTTGAGAGAAATAGGCCTTTTGTGTACATAGAAAAAATCGTAGGTCTTTTCAACTCATGAAAAGTGTTTCATTTATATTTTGTTCAGTGTAGACTGTTATTTAATCATAGAGTAACTATCCTTGATTCAACAGGTATTGGTCTGGTCTTTAACATGACTTGACTTGGATCTCAATTTGGTTGTTAAGTCGTGACGTGTTTCTGGGTCCAACGTTTAATTATATTTGTATAGCGCTTTTCCGAGGCTCAAAGACGCTGACAAATTATGGGAAAAACGGGAAAGTGCTGTGTCCCTTGTTGTATGAATAGATCCCAGTCAAAAAAAACGATTGAGCTGTCATTCTACCTCTTTAGTACTCTGGTGTGGGGAATTTTTGCGTGACGTCAGACTTAACAACCGAATATGCTCCTAAACCTGTCCTCGTTCCTGTGTCAGACATCCATCTGTGACAGAATGTTAGGGACACACAACGGTTGGATGACTGTTATGTTTGGTTACTCACCGAATGCATCACATTGCATTATTTTGGCTCGACTAGCGAGTGTGTCATTGATTTTCAACGACGCTGACATTTATTTTCTATTTTTCAGAATAAAGGTTTGAACATTTTGGTCGGTTTGCCGACTTTCTTCCTGCTTTCACCAGCTGCTGTCACACATACAGAACCCAGCAGAGAACAGTGTGCAGTTGCTCTACTTTTGTCATCGTCATCGTCGCTTGTCCTAAAATAACTCCATACTGCTGACATCGCCCCTCCTCCTCTACCTACCTGCTAGAGAGGTTATGTTACATTGCCGTTGTAGTGGTGTTGGGAGCGGATGTATCGGAGTACGAGTACACGAGCGCAGCGTTGGGTACGAGTGCTGGTATCAGTATCGGAGCATCCCTACTCCCCATGTTGACAGACAGCAATAACAGAGTTACTCCAAAGGCAAACACAAAGTCTAGAATCAATACTAGACATGGACAGCTCTCTTATGCTGCACACATGATGTGATGGAACACGTCTGACTAACCAGAAACACCCGTCAAGCCAATTGTCCCGGTAACTTTGATCCCCTGAACTAGGGGGACTATGTATAAAAAGTGTTGTCAGAATCAGAATCAGAAGACTTTATTGCCATGTAAACATGTTAGGAATTTGGTGTGGGACAGTGGAGCACGGTTTACAGCAGGACAGGTGCAAGACAGGACAAGACAGTGCAAACCAACATCATAGTGCAAGAGTCATAATTAATATAAATATAAGAAGTGCAAAGATCAAGTGTTCAAGTGTTCATGTCCAGACAGTCCAAAGCTCTCTGGGTGGGGGTGGAGGGAGGGTAGATAGATAGGGGTCAGGTCAGGTGGGGGGGGCGGGGGAGCAGCAGCATTTAGGAGCCGGATGGCTGTGGGGAAAAAGCTGTGTGCGTGTCGGGCCTTCACAGTTTTTAGAGACCGCACCCTCCTGCCTGAGGGGAGCAGGGCGTCATTTCTAAATAGTGAAACCAATGTTGTACACAAATACCCTCAAATAAAAGCTGAGCATCTCTACTTTAACGTCATAGTAGCCTAATTGTTTCACTGAAATGCTCCACTGTCCCGTTACTTACTCACGGCACTGTGTATGTATACGCCACTCACACAAAACCAGCGCACGCAACATGTTCACATGATGAACTACAGTAGCCGGGTTTGTTAGGAGGGTTAAATAAATTCTGTCCATTCTGAACAAATAGCCTAGCCACAATTAGGCTACGTCATGTATATCATCACCAGGTATTGGTCTGGTCTTTAACATAAATCGACTTGGATCTTGATACGCTCCTAAAGCTGTCCTCATCACTGTGTCAGACGTTCATCTGTGACAGGATGTGGCGGGGACAACGGTTGGATGACTGTTATGTTGCCGGTGGAAGACTGTTGGGTGGGACTCAAAGAGTGCGTACGGCTTAATTATTCACTGTGCAAGAGCAGCCCGGTCTAGTCTTAGGCTACAGCATCTTTGGCTTGTATAGCTTTTCCCAATTATTACCAATGAGATGATTTCAGATGCTGTCCCCAAATTCCTCACACAAATGTGTGATATCTCTAGCCTATATCATGTGTGTGTTTGATCGTGTGTTTGTGTGTGTGTGCGGACACACACGTGTACTGTATGCTTATGTGTGTGTGCCTCTGTGTGGCTAGAGGAAAGCTAACAAGGAAACTTATTACCATAACTCGGAGGCTCAGGTGACATGGCTCAGATACAGTTTCACCTGTTCTTCTAGAGACTCATTTTTCTATTGAGCTTCCAGGTGTTGTGTGTGTGTGTCAGTGTGTCAGTGTGTCTGTGTGTTTGTGTGTCTGTGTGTGTGTGTGTGTGTGTGTGTGTGTGTGTGTGTGTCAGTCTGTGTGTCTGTGTGTCTGTGTGTCTGTGTGTCTGTGTGTCTGTGTGTGTGTGTGTGTGTGTGTGTGTGTGTGTGTGTGTGTGTGTGTGTGTGTGTGTGTAGCCAAACAGCCTGGTTGATATAGCTGCACTGATATAATCATGTGTCTGGTAAACTTAGGCCTAAGTTTGTGCATGCCAATCGATGGCATGTATAGTTATTCTTCTAACTGATTTGAAGTGAGCTGAATGTGGACTCCCTTCAACATCAGGGGGGGGTTGGCGTGAACAGGCCATGGATGATAGTATGAGATGGATGTGAATGAGTATGAGAGGTTTCTGCCTGTGTCTGTGAAAAAGCTGTTTCCCAACCCCAGGGGAGCAGAGCCCTGCACAGAAAGGGCGGAAATCGAGGCAGGAAACAGTCCTCCTAACACACACACACACACACATACACACATCGCTCACACACCGCTCACACACCGCAAGAGAACCCCCACACACTCGAAAGAATACACTTTCAGACCTTCGTAGTCGAACACCCGTTGCGCTAGTGCAAGCAGGGTTATTTTGCAGACACAGAGCCCAACCGACACATGATGACGTAGCCTTGCTTGAACATATCGACTCCCAGATCTAATACTTATCGTGGGGTTTTTATTTCTATAAGCTCAGTGAGCTCTCCTAGTCTTGCAGTGGGCGGGGGGACCTGGGTTCATTAACCAGGAGTAGAACTGCTCGCTGCTTGCTCTCTCGCTCCTCTCCTCCTCTCCTCCTCTCCTCCTCCTCCTCTCCTCCTCCTCTCCTCCTCTCCTCCTCCTCCTCTTTGGAGTCCTGGTGACACTCTGCTGTCCTTGTCCTAGATCTGCTGTGGTGACACATTACTCAGCACGTGTCCCAGTCTGAAAAGAAAGTTGGATATCTGGATCTTCTCTGATACAGTACAGCGTCACTGGGGCGGCTGTGGTTCAGGAGGTAGAGCCGGCATCTAATCATCGCAAGGTTGGCAGATCGGCGGTTCGAGCCCCGGCTGGCCACATGTCGAGGTGTCCTTGGGCAAGACACTGAACCCCAAAATTGCTCCCAGTGAGCGGGCCGGAGCCTTGCATGGTAGCTTGGCCGCCATTGGTGTGTGAATGTGTGTGTGTGAATGGGTGAATGAGAGGCCGTTGTAAAGCGCTTTGGATAAAGGCGCTATATAAGTGCTGTCCACTCCAAGGAGGCCACACCCCCCGGAGGGGACAATGGTAGAAATCTCTCATATGTCACCAATTTTGTTTTTCAATACAGGTCCATCTCTGTTACTATCAGAATCCATACAAAGGTTGTGCTGAAGGATTTTGTTGAGTGGCATCAGATGTTGCGTTTGGTGTAGATCTTGGATCACCTGGGAGCTTTTTAAAAGTAGTTCTCGATAATCGGACACAGCCAGAACGCATGAGACACCGTGGGTGTCTGCTAGGCAAAATGGACACATAGGCAATTCAAGGCGATTCAAGTCCCTTTTCAAAACAGCCTTCAAAACAGTATAATGGAATCTGTGTAGAGTCTATTGAATCCGATTAAAATGTTTTGCATTGTGTAATATTCTGCGAATGTTGGTGAATATTTGTCTAATTTTATCTTGGTCTGTGTCAAAATCATTGGTCTATTTTGTCTAGGGAGGATAGTGACTGACTAGGATACTGACTTCTGATAGTTTTTGAGATAATTCTCAAATATGTATTGTCTATTAGAAATGGGCTTAGCTCTGAAACAGAGCGTAAATTACCTTTTAGTAGTTTCTTTATTTGAAAATATGATCCTTTGTTGTACAGTTGTATATTATATTTTAGCTACTGTAGGTGGACAGAGTTGGCTAGCTCCCTCCTAACTAAGTCCAGGTATTTTCATTCGCTGGCAGTAAAAAGTCTAACACAGCAACTTTTGGGCATTTTAATAGGAACATAATGGTAGGTTATCACATGTTGAAAAACAGACAGTTTCAGTTCAAGCCTTATGTCCCTCTGGGAATGTTGGGCGGGGTGCATGGTTGTGACAAAAGAACTGCCTGAATGTACCGACCGTATGTGTTGTGTGTTTCTAATTGAGTTAACCCCTTTATCTCTCTTGGGGGGTGCCAGGCGAGGGCTCAACCCACCCCACAGAGTGAAGTCCATCTCCATGACAACCTTCACGCTACAGGAAATCGAATTCCTACAGAAACATGGAAATGAGGTAGGCATAGCCACACTCCCACCTCTCTAGATGGACCTGCCTGGTCTCTGTTCACCCTTTTCACACATACCTTCTTGTCAGTCCAAGGAGTGCTGAATCCTTGCCTTGACACATTCTTAGTTCTAAACTATCCTATATGCCTATGCTATCAGTACTGTTCTAAACTATCCTATATGCCTATGCTATCAGTACTGTTCTAAACTATCCTATATGCCTATGCTATCAGTACTGTTCTAAACTATCCTATATGCCTATGCTATCAGTACTGTTCTAAACTATCCTATATGCCTTTGCTATCAGTACTGTTCTAAACTATCCTATATGCCTATGCTATCAGTACTGTTCTAAACTATCCTATATGCCTATGCTATCAGTACTGTTCTAAGCTATCCTATATGCCCATGCACAGCCTCACCTTGTCCCTTTCTTTAGCATTCCTAGGTTTTCTTAATCCTTTAAAGGATTCATGTGTTTGCTGAGAATGGTGTGGTGCCATGAGGCAGAGATGAGCTAACCGTTCCAGCTCTCATGCCTTTCACATGGGAATGTTATTTATTTAGTTCTCTCTGGCACACACACACACACACACATATATATACACACACACACACACACACACACACACACACTTGATTCTGCCAAGTTGTATTTTGAATGTCAGTTAATGTGCAACTAGAAAATCTATGTGGTACAAATCCAAGGGGTTTGTTGATGCTGTTTGGTTTGTGTGTGTCAGAGGGCACTGCAGTTCTACTGCATCTCTGCTGCATGTCTGCTGCATTTCTACTGTATGTTTGCTGTATTACATACACCGCTTACCAGCAATAACTTGGAGTATACTAGAGTGTTAATCCTTGATGATACTGCACTTTTTGTTGGGTGTATTCATGTCGGCCATGAAGGCATTAGTGGTTGAAGAGACAGTTCAGTGTCTGTGTTTCCCATATGTCTTTTTAGCACTGAGGTGTAGCTGCTCCCAATCTCAGAAGTCCAAAGAAACCCTGGAATGTTCCAGAAAGTGCCACATTCTAATGCTCTCCTGGCCTCTAGGTGTTGAAGTCTTTCATGTTTTGTTTTTTTCACTTTAAAGTTAATAATAATAATAATAATAATTCATTGTGTTTATATGGCACTTTTCCAGGGCTCAAAGACGCTGACAATATGGGGGAAACTGAAAACACAGAAACAACAAGCAACAGATAACATGAGCACATAGAACACAGAGTTAACGAACAGGCACAGGGAACAATTAACGCAGCAATGTCCAGGGGGGGAGGGGGTGGCAGGGTTAGGGGAGATGGTTAGGGGTAGGGAAGTTGAATGACATCATCAAATTGACCTGTCTCTTATTCCTTTGTTGTCCCCCCCCTCCCCCCTGTCTCTTATAGGTGTGCAAACAGATATGGCTGGGACTGTACGACGATAGAACCGCCTCTATACCCGACTTTAAAGAACCACAGAAAGTGAAAGAGTTCCTTCGAGAGAAATACGAGAAGAAGAGATGGTAAGTGACTGCACTCAGGTGACTGGAATAAGAATTCTCCATGCTTGTCCAGTAATAGCTTCTGTAATGTTCTCTCCCTCCCTCTCTTTTCCTGAGAATACTTTAACAGCTCACTGCAGTCCAACCCTCAAGCGAGACACTTTGCATCACTACAACACTCACATGTAGACTACGGATGCAAATTAGCTCACAGCTAAATCCGGCATGTTTACTGTCACCATACTTTGTATAAGTGACTGTTCATTATGTGCACTATCCTGACTAAATAAAGATCTCTCTCTCTCTGTCTCTCTCTCTCTCTCTCTCTCTCTCTCTCTCTCTCTCTCTCTCTCTCTCTCTATCTCTCTCTCTCTCTCTCTGTCTCTCTCTGTTCAGGTTTGTTCCTCCAGAGCAGGCCAGGGTGGTAGCCTCCGTCCATGCCTCCATCTCTGGGTCGTCGGCCAGCAGCACCAGCAGTACCCCCGAGGTCCGGCCCCTCAGGACCCTGCTGGGGGACTCTGCCCCCCCCCTGCACCTCAACAGAGCCACACCCAGCCAGGTAGGACCCCCCCCCCGCTCCTCCCCCTATATATATATATAGACACTGGAGAAACAGAGAAACAGTACAAGGGGGGCAGTAGAAGTCTTAGGGGACACAGTAAGGGGGAAAAGCAGGTGTCTCAGGAGACACAGTGCTGGGGGGTAGTAGATGTTAATGTTAATGTTAATGTTAATGTTAATTTTATTTATAATGCGCCCCCCATCCAACTTTTACATCGGCCCGGGGCGCAGCCCGGGTAAAGGAACAGATAAAGACAAGGACAAGGACAAGGAACACAGAAAGCAAACAGATACAGACTACTTAAACGAACAACTCAAGGGATACAATTTACAACAAATAGGGAGTAGACTTAGGGAACATCATTGACGAAGAGGTGGGTTTTTAACTTGGCTCTAAAGGAGTCCAGAGTGGGGGCAGACTTGATGGCGGAAGGGAGCGCGTTCCACAGGGTCGGTGCTATCACCGCAAAGGCACGGTCACCCTTCCTCTTGAGGTTGGTGCGGGGGACCCTCAGGCTGAGATGGGCGTCGGACCTGAGCCTGGGCCTTGAGGTGGAAGACAGGTCCAGGAGGTCCTTGATGGAGGGTGGGGCGAGACTGTTGAGAGCTTTGTAGACAAAGGTGCAGATCTTGAACTTCACTCTCTTCTTTACTGGGAGCCAGTGAAGGGAGATGAGGACAGGGGAGATGTGGTCCCTCATTTTAGTGCCTGTCACCAGCCTGGCAGCGACATTTTGGACTAGCTGCAGGCGGTAGATGGTCTTATCAGGAAGTCCAGCATAGAGTGAGTTGCAGTAGTCGAGCCTAGATGAAATTAGCATGAGGACGACCCTCCTCAGGTCACTGGGGGTGAGGAAGGACTTGATCTTGGCTATGATACGCAGTTGGTAGAAACATGACTTCACGATGGAGCTCACTTGTCGGTTAAGGTTGAGCTCGGAGTCAAAGATGACACCGAGGTTCTTGACATGTGGTCTGACAAGGGTGGACAGGCTTCCCATGTTGGTGCTGAGCTGAGTGATGGCAGTGGTGTTGCCGATGAGGAGGATTTCCCCCTTGCTCTCATTCAGCTGTAGGAAGTTCTGGGCCATCCACTCCTTCACATCGTGGAGGCAGTCCATCAGGCGCATCAGATCGGCGGGGTCGTCAGTGTTGATTGATAAGTAAAGCTGGGTGTCGTCCGCATAGCAGTGGAATGAGATCTGGTAGCGTTGAGGGATTAGACAGAGGGGGAGCATGTAGAGGGAGAACAAGATGGGACCGAGGATGGAGCCCTGAGGGACCCCACAGGTGAGGTTGGCTTGTCTGGAGGAGCTGTCTGCTATGTGGACGGCGTAGGTTCTATTGCTGAGGTAAGACTTGAACCAGGACAAGGCGGTGTCGGTGATGCCAACCTCCTGCTGGAGTCGATTAAAGAGAATGGCATGGTCTATGGTGTCAAAAGCTGCGCTGAGGTCCAGGAAGACCAGGGCAGCACATTTCCTGGAGTCTGCGATGAGGAGGAGGTCGTTCCAAACCTTTAAAAGTGCCGACTCAGTGCTGTGGCCAGGTCTGAAGCCAGACTGAAACTTCTCCAGGATGTTGTTCTGTTGGAGGTAGGGCCATAGCTGGCTGAGATGAGAGATGTCTCAGGAGGAGCAGTGCTGGGGGGTAGTAGATGTCTCAGGAGACACAGTACTGGGGGGTAGTAGATGTCTCAGGAGACACAGTGCTGGGGGGTAGTAGATGTCTCAGGAGACACAGTGCTGGGGGGTAGTAGATGTCTCAGGAGACACAGTGCTGGGGGGTAGTAGATGTCTCAGGAGACACAGTGCTGGGGGGTAGTAATGTCTGAGGGACAGTTAAGGTGTAACCTGAAGAGGTAGGACTCAGCCCCCCACCCTGCACCTCAACAGAGCCACTCCTCCATAATAATACATTAGACTTATATAGCGCTTTTCTAGACACTCAAAGACGCTTTACAAACTGAAAAGTAGTAAAAAATAAAAGTAAACCAAAAAGAAATAAAAGAAAGTATAGGGGCCTAATTAAGGTAGTGCTGTGGACACATGGGAAAGGGAGAGGGGGAGAGGGTTAACTGGTGAAGGCGAGCTTGAAGAGGTGGGTTTTGAGGGCCTGTTTAAATGTTGGCAGGGTGTTGGCTGGGTGTTGGCAGGGTGTTGGCAGGGTGTAACACTGTTCTCTCTCTCTCTCAGTCTCCGGTGATGGGGCGTGCCCAGGCCCTCCAGATGAGCCAGCAGTTTCAGGAGAAGAAGTTTGACCTCCTCAGCGACCTGGGCGGTGACATCTTCGCTGCCCCGTCCTCTCAGACTGCTGCAGGCTCTGCACCCAACTTTGCAAACTTTGCACATTTCAACAGCCACCCAGGTAAGGACTCGCGCACAGCGCCACTGGTCCCTGAAATGGACCATGGTCAGGACCACCCACCCAACTCTTAAATATGAGAACAGTTTCATTTTCCTTTATGGAAATCAGTGATGATCGTAAAGCGTTGCCGCACACGCATTATCATGTATGTTATTGTCATTACCATCATCATCATCATGTATATTATTGTCATTACCATCATCATCATCATGTATATTATCGTCATTACCATCATCATGTATATTATTGTCGTTAGCTCCATGCCCTCCAGTCCATATCTCTGTGTGTTCAGTACGATCTCTCATTCCTTTTGTTGTGTGTGATCATGACTCATCTCACCCATTGTTTCCTTTTTGGTTTATGTGTTTGACCCTCCTGACCCCTGACCTCCAGCTGCTCAAAACACAAACGCTCCAAACTCAGACTTTGCAAACTTTGACGCGTTTGAGAGCTCAGGTCCACCTGGTGCTTTCCCCTGCTCCGCGCCCCAGACTCCCTTCCAGCCATCTCACACAGGTAGATCATCCTCTGTTCACCTGTGTTGCGTGTCTCTCTCTCCCTCTCTCTGTCTCTCTCTGTCTCTCTCTGTCTCTCTCTCCCTCTCTCTGTCTCTCTCTGTCTCTCTCCCTCTCTCTGTTTCTCTCTCTCTCTCTCTCTCTGTCTGTCTCTCCCTCTCTCTGTCTCTCGCCACACTCGCACACTTCTCACTCACAGCCATTATTATGTGCACTTTCCATGCATTATTTGTCCACGTTGGTCTATGATCTATATTTAATTGGCTGGCACACACACACACACACAAACACACACAAACACACACACACACACACACACACACACACACACAAAACACACACACTTTATCACTTAAGAACCGGGGGCCTGAATTACTGATATTATTATTAAATATTCTTGTCACCTACAAGCACATTAGTATCGCGCTATACATGGGTGGAATCATAATCGTGGAAACATAAGTATTGGAAATCATTTGAGTCTGAGATCAGATGAATCTCTCCATATGGATGAGTAGGGTTAGTTACTTGTCGTCCGCTCAATGTAAAGGGATGAGAAGCTCTGCCAGGCTGCCTTCAGGGCAGGAGAAACGGCGAGAGAGAGAGAGAGGATCTATTGTTTCTCTCTCTCCCCATTGTTTCTGTTGCCTACTGTGTCATCGACTGCGTTAACATGCACACCATATTCCTGTATTAAGCGGCATATTGCTCAATATTCCGATTGGCAAGAGTCATGTAAACACGTACCAAATTGGATTAAGGCCATATTCAGATTCGGAAATAATCCGATTAAGACCCCTGGCATAGGCCTGTTTGAATCGGAATATTGTGACATGTAAAACACCTTAATCGGCATATGACCCTTTTCCAGGAATATTCAGTTACATCTGTGCAGACAGACAGACAGACACACAGATAGACAAGGCTCCTCATCCTACCCTGAGACAGACAGACAGTTCATATTGCAGATTAGCCAAGTCACTTCATTCATATGCGCTCACATTGATCCATAGTTCATAGGGATTCTGTGCAGGAGGTGAAGCTGTTCCTGATGAAAGATGGTACTGTACTGTACTCTGAAGATGCTGCAGGTGTCCTAGTGTTGTGTAGTAGTTTCAGCCACGCCCCAGATTCTGAGCCACTGCAGCTACCTGCGTTTCCTTGACACACATTCCCCATAGGTGTTGTGGTGCTGCAGCACATGGACACACACACTGCAGCCCTCTCACGGTTCTCTCTGTCAGCTCTCTTCTCACATGCAGGTAACACTTCGGGGGAACTAGCTAATGCCAATTTAGTTTCCCCAAATCCTGTAGCACTGACTGTGGATCCTTCGGGTCCTCCCAGAGTAACTCTACAGGATCAGATAGGGGCTCAGGAGGTAGAGGCTGTGTCTCAGGAGGTAGAGGCTGTGTCTCAGGAGGTAGAGGCTGTGTCTCAGGAGGTAGAGGCTGTGTCTCAGGAGGTGGAGGCTGTGTCTCAGGAGGTAGAGGCTGTGGCGCAGGAGGTAGAGGCTGTGTCTCAGGAGGTAGAGGCTGTGTCTCAGGAGGTAGAGGCTGTGTCTCAGGAGGTAGAGGCTGTGTCTCAGGAGGTAGAGGCTGTGTCTCAGGAGGTAGAGGCTGTGTCTTAGGAGGTAGAGCCGGCGTCTAATGATGGCAAGGTTGGCAGATCGGCGGTTCGAGCCCCGGCTGGCCACATGTCGAAGTGTCCTCGGGCAAGACACAACCCCAAATTGCTCCCAGTGAGCGGGCCGGCGCCTTGCATGGTAGCTTGCCGCCATTTGTGTGTGAATGTGTGTGTGAATGGGTGAATGAGAGGCCGTTGTAAAGCGCTTTGGAATAAGGCGCGATATAAGTCAGTCTGTTTAGGACCAGCCATAGAGGCTGCAGACAGCTAGCGTCCCTGCTAGCGTCCCTGTTAGCGTCCCTGCCCATAGACACGCAGCTCTGACTGACCTGGATGCCATCTTTAGCTCTGCCCAAACGGAGCAAGGTAACCTCCCTGCCAGCCTCTGTGTAGCAGAACTAAAGGTGGGATAAACATGCTGGAGGTTGGGCTGGTGCGCATGAGTGGCTAAGATGAAGTAGCACCTCCTCTCTGCACCACCAGCAGTTATTCATGTTTAGAATCAGAGGTTGAGGTCTGTTTCTTACAGCATATCCCCAAGAAGGGTTCTATGGTGGTTGGTGTCTTGTTTACAGAGTGGTTCTAAGTCAGTTATGGGGGGGGGGGGGGTTTATAAAAGAAAAAAAATACTGACTGTGCAACCATTTCATATCCATGATGCCATTGCGGTCTCCTGCACAGTTGCTACCCTATATTTAAGATATATATCTATATTTAAGATTGCTCTAAAATGCCCACTTGAGCAGTTATTACGAGTACAGTATTATGAGGCTAACGTGCCTGTTAGAAAGCCTAATTGAGGTCACTGGACTATGTGCTATTATTGGACACCTTAGTGTGGCGGGACAGTGAGCGCAGTTTGAAAGGGCAGACTTAGACGTGACTGGTGTCTCTCTGAATATGGGGGGGGAGGGAGGGGGGGGGCAATCAGCAGGAACAACAGTCAACTATGACCTGCTGAAATGTATTTCTGAAAATGGTAAGTGATATCAGTTTGAGTGTGTTCTGTAAGGTGGTCCAATCGATTGCTGCCGCAAAACTGAAGGATGTGTGTTGTGTGTGTCCAGGAGGGGGCGCTCCAGCAGGGTTCAGCTCAGCAGCTGCATCATCAGGAGGAGGAGTCCTTCCCAAGAGCCAGCCAGCTCTGCTAGGATTGGACCGCTACGCCGCGCTAGCAGAGCTGGACAACGTCTTCGGCTCCTCCGGCCCCCCCACCAGCGTATACAACACCTGCAGCACGTCACAAGTGTGAGAGACCCAAACCACGCCTCTCCTCTTTTTTTTACTTTTTGTTCCTTTTGACTTCTTTCTACCTTTTCCTATCACTCCTCCCATAACTTGAAATGAGTTATTTTTCCACATACTAACTAAAGTAATTAGCTAAGTACTCCACTATTTACTTGTTGATTGTCGTGTCTTTTTCCTGAAGCTCACTCATCTTTTTAAAATACCCAGTCTCTCACCTCCTTTGTTCAATGTTTCTTTAGTATCGGTGGTCATCTACTGATCCCTGTGTTGTGTTGTGTGACAGGGGGTAGTTTGGGGCTGTGGTCATTCACTAACCCCTGTGTTGTGTTGTGTTGTGTTGTGTTGTGTTGTGTTGTGTTGTGTGACAGGGGGGTGTTTGGGGCTGGGGTAATACACTAACCCCTGTCTTGTCTTGTGTTGTGTTGTGTGACAGGGGGGTGTTTGGGGCTGTGGTTATACACTAACCCCTGTCTTGTGTTGTGTTGTGTGACAGGGGGGTGTTTGGGGCTGTGGTCATACACTAACCCCTGTGTTGTGTTGTGTTGTGTGACAGGGGTATGTTCGGGGCAGTGACGGGCGTGTCGTCAGCCCAGCCACAGCAGTGCATACCCAGCATGCCCCAGGGTTTCGGAGGTGAGTGAACTCTGAGATGAAGCTAAAAAGGAAGTCACAAGTATCTTTATTGGGTTACCAATACCAAATAAACAAACTGTTCACCCGATTTGAAATGTTTAGAACAATACAAAACAAAAACAAAAAGGACAGTACAGTATAAAAAAGGAGGAACCTAAGAAAAAACAGTAAAAGAGAGGACTCAAAACAAAACAAAGAAATTACAGTGTTGCGCATAGGGCTGAATGAACATTCACACATCAAGAAAGACAATCGTTTATCATTGTGTTATTACCAACCAGTGTCAAATGAATATATAAATACAAATAGTAGCGTACTGTGTGCTTTGTAAAATAAGTAATAAGACTATCTAATCACCCTAAAGAATGAATGAATTAACAAAATAGAGAATAGGATCCCATGTTTTTTTTTACTTATTAGAGCAGCCCCTTATATTATACTTCATCTTCTCTAGACATAAAAAGGACATTATGGTCATGTTCTCACATGAAAGTCTGAATCAGGACCCGGAGCAAGTGGATGAGTTTGCAACATGTTGCATAAATTATTTCTCTGATTTGCGTTCTCACAGCCCTTTATGTAAACGAAGTAACATACGCAATCGAAGCAACAGACGTGGTAGTTGATTGGTCAGAAAAATCGAAAATTGCCCGTTCGTCCCGCTCTTATCCAGATCAACACGCATGCGCTGTTGTTTCCCTATGGACAGCCTCGACGCTTCGTTTCTAACTGGAGCGAAACCACCCTTTTCAAGCGGAGCATCCGTCGGTTGTTTGCTCCGGGAGCGACTTCGAATGCGCGTTCTCACAGCTCCAAACGACGCAAAAAGGGAAGCGAATTTTCCCCTAAACTCTGTTTCCAAGTGAAGCAAATGTTCTAGTGAGAACACACCCTGAGTCCTTCAACCAAGAATTAGACGATGGAACAAGTTATTTTTGTTATTCTCGTCTTTACTGAAGGGGAAATATTTGATGTCTTCTTCTTCTTCTTCTTCTCTGCAGCTCCGTCAACAAACCCCTTTGTAGCAGCGGCCCCAGCGCCCGCCCCCACTAACCCCTTCCAGAACAACGGCAGAGCCGCGGCCGTGGCTGCAGCAGGTAGGGAGGGGGAGCAGGGTGGGTTTATTTAACACTAGAACAGCCATGAGCGCTCATTTGACCCTGTGAGTCAAAAAAAATATATATATCTTTGCACTCAATCAAATTTCAGGACCCTCCTTTCATGACTTGTGCGTTCTACCACCCAGTATCCTGACATTTTCCAAATCACAGGATCAGGATAAGCTAGGATAAAGCTATTTTGCTAGTTTTTTCTGTGGAGGCTAATTTACAAGACGGCGCCAACTAGTGGTCGTTGTGTGTAATGGTCATGGTTGACCCCTGTGGCAGCTCTTATAGTAGGTAGAAAAGGCATGGCTGGGGCGCTTAGGTGGCGTAGTGGATTAAGCGCTGACCATGTACCGCAGGGCTCCCGGTTCGATTCCTGCCGCGGACATGTCCTGCATGTCATCCCTTCTCTCACCTTCCTGTCATAATCTCTACTATATCTGTCATTAAAAAGGAAAAATATGAGTGGTACTGCCCCACTCAGAAAAAATTACTTAAAAAAAAAAAAGGCACGGCTGTTCTAGTTAGCTGTTCTATCAATGGTCAGTGGCCATTTTGACTGAATATGTTGTAACACTATGCAAAATACCCCCGTCTTTACAGAGGCACCATGAGTATGTGAACACTTTTCTTAGAAGCTAAAAAAAAGAAAGAGAGGACGGGCAGTGTTTGTGTTCTGAGGGGCGTCAGAGATACAACCAGGTCCTTATTTAGCAGATACCTGCACCTCACCACTCAGCTGAGCTCGTCATGTGAATCCCTGAGGAGGTCTTCTGAACCCTGGCTTTGTATATGTAAATGGACTGACTTATATAGATAGATATATATACTTATATAGCGCCTCTCATTCACCCATTCACACACACATTCACACACCAATGGCGGCAAGCTACCATGCAAGGCGCCGGCCCGCTCACTGGGAGCAATTTGGAGTTCAGTGTCTTGTATGTACCTAACATAATTATTTACTGTTTTGTGAACATAGAGAACATAGTCCAGCATTTTTTCAGTCCAACAGAGTAAGTCGCTGAACATGTGGCTGAGCGAGATTAAGATGAACTGTCAGAGCGGCCCGCTTGGGTGTGGGGGGTGTAAGTAAGTAAGTAAGTAACATTTATTTGTACAGCACCTTTCCCAGGGGTCACAAAGTGCTTTACATAGAGAACATAATAAAGAAGAAACACAATAAAACATAATAAAAGAGCGAAAGTCATACCAGGTTAAAACAGGCAAACAAGTGAAAATAAAAACAAGTAACAGACACAGGTTTACAACAACATCAACAGGACACAGAAAGACAGGCTTTTGGGGCTATCCAAAAGCCTGTCTATACAAGACAGTCTTAAGCTGTTTTTTAAAAGCCTGGGTGCGTGGGTGTGTTTGAGAGCTGAGGGCCTGACGATGGCTCTGTCTGATTGGTGGGGTGGGGGGGTGTGTGTTTGAGAGCGAGGGACTGATGATACCCTGCAGCTCACTTTGGTAGGTCCCCCTCTTCCTTCTCCCTCCTCCTCCTCCTCCTCCTCTAGCCACACCCCTCCTCCTCTCCCTCCCTTGCTTGATGTGGAAGTGCTTCCTAGAGTTCACCTGGGGCCTCTACATCTCTTTCCCTCCCAGTGCATGTGCAGTGTGCTCTGAACTTTGACCCTTGCGCTGCTTCTATGAGGGTCGGCGGGGGTGATTATGCCTCAGTCGCCATCTTTCTTTTTCCCTCGCTTTGGTGAGGGTGGCTTTGCCCCATCCTGCCCCCTGCTGGTCAGTAGAAACACTACTCATTGCTGCTCATAACGGTTAGCAGAACATCCTAGATGAAGACGTAATATGTCACCACCTCCAGTGAGGTCAGGAGCTAGTGTTAAATGAACCAGTGAGGTCAGGAGCTAGTGTTGTAAATGAACCAGTGAGGTCAGGAGCTAGTGTTGTAAATGACTCAGTGAGGTCAGGAGCTAGTGTTGTAAATTACTCAGTGAGGTCAGGAGCTAGTGTTGTAAATGAACCAGTGAAGTCAGGAGCTAGTGTTGTAAATGACTCATACGGCCGTGTAATCATTATGATCATCTTTATATCAGGAGAGGTGTGTGTGTGTGAGGTGTGTGTGAGGGGAGGTGTGTGTGTAACAGTCCTCTCCTCCTGTGTCAGCCTCGTTTGGGACCGGCTCTCTGAGCATGCCGTCTGGGTTTGGGAACGCGGCCGCCTACAACCTCCCGACCAGCTTCTCTGGAACCTTCCAGCAGCCCTTCCCTGGCCAGGGGCCCTACCCCCCCCCGCCCGCCTACCCCCAGCAGCACAATGGTGTGTGTGTGTGTGTGTGTGTGTGTGTTGGGCCCCTACCCCCCCCCGCCCGCCTACCCCCAGACGCACAATGGTGGGTGTGTGTGTGTGTGTGTGTGTGTTGGGCCCCTACCCCCCGCCGCCTGCCTACCCCCAGCAGCACAACAGTGGGTGGGTGTGTGTGTGTGTGTGTGTGTGTGTGTGTGTGTGTGTGTGTGTGTGTGTGTGTGTGTGTGTGTGTGTGTGTGTGTGTCTGTGTGTGTGTGTGTGTGTGTGTCTATCTTAATTCATGTGTGTCTCCTCTCCTCCAGGCGGGGGGTTCTCAGCCTTCGGCCAGCCCAAGCCCATGGTCACCCCCTTTGGCCAGGCCATGGTCGGACCCGGGGTCTCCAGCAACCCTTTCTTAGTGAGTGGAACCGTTTGTTTGGTGTTTGAAACTTCAAAGTGCAGTCTTCTTCTTTTCAGGGCCAAACAGCTGAAAGTTCTTCACTGGCCAAGTCAGTCAGATTTTAGATGTAAAGCCAATTGAACATGCATTTAATTTCCTGATGTTAGTTCTCTTTTCCAAAACTGACAATAACTGAAGATAGTACAGGCCTGGCAGAGCATGACCAGAGAATACAGGGGGAGGATGTTTGGGGGGTTTTAAAATTCCCAATCTGAAAAAAAACAACAACTCAAAACATTGACTTATAGATCAAATCCAAACAGTTGAGTGGAGTACAGAGCTACAAGAAGACAAAATGGCTTCCTCTTGTCAATACGTAGAGGAAGGGCAGAGACTAATGTCAAGACTTGTCTTTATTCCCTTGCTCACGGTTTGTCTCTCTCTCTCTTCCTCTCTATCTGTCTGTCTCTCTCTCTTCCTCTCTATCTGTTTGTCTCTCTCTCTTCCTCTCTATCTGTCTCTCTCTCTATCTGTCTCTCTCTCTCTTCCTCTCTATCTGTCTCTCTCTTCCTCTCTATCGGTCTCTCTCTCTCTTCCTCTCTATCTCTCTCTCTCTCTCTCTTCCTCTCTATCTGTCTCTCTCTCTTTCTCTGTCTGTCTCTCTCTTCCTCTCTATCTGTCTCTCTCTCTGTCTCTCTCTTCCTCTCTATCTGTCTCTCTCTCTCTTCCTCTCTATCTGTCTCTCTCTTCCTCTCTATCTGTCTCTCTCTCTCTCTCTGTCTGTCTCTCTATCTGTCTCTCTCTCTCTGTCTCTCTCTTCCTCTCTCTCTGTCTCTCTCTCTCTCTTCCTCTCTGTCTGTCTCTCAGGGAGCTCCTGGCGCACAGTTTCCAGCAGGAGGATCCTCCACCAACCCCTTCTTATAGCGCCGCTACCAGACCGCACCAACAGGAGGGTGTCGACCAGCACACTCACGTCTCGTTGTTTTGTTTCACAAATAGCTTTAAAACACAAAACGTTTCTAAAAGTTGTATTTTTATTGAAGAAGAACAACAACAATTACAACAACAACAATGAAGCAACAGTGACAATGTCTACGGCAACAAAACAACACACGGTAGCGGTGTGCCGAGGAAGAGGAAGAGGTGATCTCCTGATGAAGTCCTCAATTTAACCCATGAACTGTCTTGGCCTCAACAGACACCACATGTATATTTAAACTGGACCCATACTTAAGTTATTGCAAATATCCCATCCATCATGCTGCAGTTATGTACATAGAAGCTCTTTGTGCATATCAGTATTTGTATCTTTATCACACAGCGTTTGTTAAGGCAGAGCTGTAACCTGGTAACTTGGGGGTCTACTGTGAGTTTACTGTATCTGTAAAAGAACCAAAAGCAGTTTGTGCAGTACGGCATCGGAAAGAGTATTTTTACAGAAAAGAAGAAGAGGACGAGAGGACAACGTATTCTGTTTTTAAGAGACTAAAGGTGGGGGGGGGAAATCTCTCTTCTGCTGCCCATTCAACAAGTCATCAAGAGGCAGTGCTCTCTCATCTGTGCTTTCACCTGGTGTGGGGTCCAGGTGGGAACCAGGGGCTGTAGTCACCTGGTGTGGGGTCCAGGTGTCAACCAGGGGCTGTATTCACAACGCTTCCTACTGTAGTAAGAATAAGTCCTACCTGGCAACGTTCTGAGAAAAACAATCCAATGTTGGTCAAATTATTTTTTTCAAATCCTCCTTGGGTAATACTTTTTAGCGCAATATAGAAGTACTTCTAATAACTTTCTCAGAATCTCTGTGAATCAGGACCATGACTATAGACTGAAGACCACTTTTGTTGGGTGTTACTGAAATTTAAGTTAATGTGTATATATATATTAAATATATTTTATAATATATATATTAATTTTAACGAAAAATCTAACGAAAAAATTGTTTATTTGTATTGCTGTACATCTCTATATATTGAAACATTTTGTATAAATGAAAGATTTCTATCAATTTGAAAAATGTCGCTGTCTAAATAATTTGAAGCTAGCTGCTGTACTATTGACAAGGCGAACACTGAGACAAACTGACCTGTCGTTCTGAAATGTATTCAGGTTGCCAGTGCTCGGGTTTCCTCTGGTCAGAGTCTGTGTTCAAGGCAAGTGTCCTCTGGGGGGCGCTCTTCTATAGGGAAAGAGTCTTTGTGGCTTCGCCGTGCTCTCAGAATAGTGAACACACCCTTCAGAAAGAAAATGACACTGATAGCCGTGAAGTAGCTTCCGTATATGGTGAACTGCAAGAGAAATGGAGACTGGGGTCTGAAAACATTTCTGTACTTTTTAAGGCAAGGCAACTTTATTTGTATGGCACATTTCATACAACAGGGGCAATTCAAAGTGCTTTACATACATTATTTAAAAATACAGCAACAGGAGCATAGTAAGAAAATAAAAATGACAATGAATAAAAGCAAATATAAGAAGTAAATAGATAAAACATTTAATAAGACAATAGTTAATGGAAAAAAGACATTGATAGAAGTGTTTGTGTTTAATCATAACTCTTGCAAAACATGAAGGTTTTTAGGTTAGATTTAACTATTTTAAGGGTTTGGGCCTGTTCGATTTCTTCAGGGAGTTTGTTCCAGGAGCATGCGGCAGTGTGACTGAAAGCTGCTGCGCCGTGTTTTGTTTTCGCTCTTGGAAATGTTTAGCTTAAAAGCAAAGAAGGGACTTCTGCGTTTGTCCCTGAACAACAGACTCACCTGTGGTATGATGTCCAGGCCCAGACCTCTGCTGTCCACCACCACTAACGTGAGGATCGTCTGAAGGACCAAAGCACCGAAGTTGTTCGATCCAAAGATCAGTGCGTATCTCTCCATCGACAGGTCAGCAGCGATTTGGAACCTATGGTAAAGACAGAAGCTGGCGAACGGTGACCTTTTTAAGAAGTTGGCATTTGTTTTCCTGGTATGTCTTGGAAAAACTCACATGGCTATGGTAATAAGCAGCATGTAGAAGCACTTGAAGACGATGTAGCCGGCGTAGCACACCCAGATGCTGCTGGTGAAGGTCATGAGGAAGAGTGCGGCGGCCCCCAGCCCAGAGAAGGACCCCAGAGCCACCTCCCCCCACTGGGCCCAGTCCACCTGCGTGAAGCCTATGCCGTAGGCCGTCACCGCACCTTTAGGGAACACTTACGTTTATCTGAACTGATCAACTCTTTATGATTCTTTATCTCGTGTTATTTTGGATAAATAACAACGTTCTGTAATGTATTTTCCTCAGTATATTTTCACAAACTTGTTTTATGGTTTGATCGTTTTTTGTTATTGTGTGGTTTTCCCCAGTAAACAAAGAGTCCCAAAAGACGTCCTCCAGGGAAGCCGGAATGTGGGTCCAGATGACGTCTTTCTACGACGTCCACATGACGTCTTTTTAGGACGTCCAGGTGACATCTTTCTAGGACGTCCAGATTACGTCTTTCTAGGACGTCCAGAAAAGAAAGACGTCATCTGAGCCCACATTCCGGCTTCCCTGAGGACGTCTTTTGGACTCTTTGTTTACTGGGTTTGTTTGAAGTCTAAAGATGTCTACGGGAGCTATACTCACCAAATAGATTGGACACAGCCTCCACCCCTCCGTTGTAGACTGTGAAGTTGTGGGAGGGCTCCACGTGTTCCCACAGCACCTGGACGTAGTTGACTGTCTGGTTGTACCCGCAGGTGGCCAGCGCCCACCACACCGACCAGTACACTATCTGCTTGGTGGAATAGCACTGGAGGAAGTCTCGCCACAGCTGGAGGAGAGCCCGACAGCAGCCTCCTGCCCTTACTGGACCCCCAGGACCGCCAATCACGTCCCCTCCTCCTGCCCTTCCTGGCCCCCCAGGACCCTCAATAACGTCCCCTCCTCCTGCCCTTACTGGCCCCCCAGGACCCTCAATCACGTCCCCTCCTCCTGGCAACGCTAGCTGCTCATGCGGGTCAGTTTTAGTGTTTCTCTCGATACTTCCAGTCGTACGCTTCCCCTCTCTATCGTCACCCGGACCGCGGTGGAAGAACATGCTCCTCTGCGGCATAGGCAGGAAGCAGGAAGTCACCAGAGCGATGGAGGTCAACACCAGGGTCAGGACCAGGATGTTGTGGTAAGACATGAGGCTGAAGCTGACCAGCAGCTGTCCCGACACGGAGCCCACGGTGTAGCCCAGCAGCTGCACGCTGCGGCAGTAAGACGTGGCCTTAATAATAATAATAATAATAATAATAATAATACATTAGACTTATAGCGCTTTTCTAGACACTCAAAGACGCTTTACAAACTGAAAACTAAATCTAAGTGTCTTTGTAGGACAATCTACTCTGTATACTGCAATTACACCTAGATTTCGGGTGGAGAAGCCGCGAACAAGCAACGCTAGCGTCCTCTCTCAACCGGCATTTTTCGGTAATTACCTTGCGGTAGTGTTCCACGTCCACCACGCTGTAGACGTAGGAGAAGTAGGCCACCTCGCTGGCTGTCACCACGCCGTAGAAGAACTGCATGGCCTGCATGGCTGCCACACCCTGGACCCACAGCAACATGGCTGTCGTCACTGTGAGGTTGGTACACTGGAACACCACTACCGGCTTGTAGCGGAGCCAATCGGTGAGCAGAAACACAGGGACCAGCACGGCCAGGTAAGAGTAAGTCCACACAGGGAAGATTTCATTGGTCACCTGGAGTTCAAAGGTCACTTAAGTCAAAAGACTGGAACCCAGAGTGGGTTTCTCATATTTTTAATACATCATAAGCTTGTAAAACCTTGTCTGTCTTTAACCTTTAACCTTTAACCTCACACACTTGATTGAGAGATCAAATGGATAAGGATTGCATAAAGTGGCATATTTAAACACGGTCTGAAACTGCTCTTAAAAGAGAGACTGCGCTGAAGTTGTTACTGTACCTGTTCAGTGTCTTTGAGCCCCGGAAAAGTGTTATATAAATACAATGAATTGTTGTTATTATTATTATTACCTGTTCCACTGTCAGGTTCTTGTCTGGCCCCGTCAGGTATGTGAACAGGAAGGGTTCCAGAGGTTTCACAGTACTGAAGAACCCGTAGGTGCAGAGCACACCTGTGGGATAGCCCCATCCTGCCTTCCATCGCTTCACAGTTTCCATCTCCACGTGTCACACAAGGCTACTGGTTTACCTGACCAGGTTTGGTCCTCCATGCACTATCATTAGTCCTGCCTCTACCTAGTCATTGTATGGGAGTCGTCTTAAGTTGTGTTTATGTAATCGGTTAGCTCAGTCAGTCAGTCAGTCAGCGACCTGCTCAAAGTGCACCACTGATGGCCCACATTCCTGCTCAGACTGAGATATGCGGTGAATACAACGTGAGGCAGAGGGAGGCGTACCCATTTAACATGCGGCATGCTATGCTATCAGTCATAAATCAGTCATAAATATCAAATGGATTTCAACAGTAGTTGGACAGAACAATGCCTAAGAAAGCCTGCGTGTGGAAAAAAACGTTATCTTTATAATAATAGGCCTAATCATAATATTAATAATAATAACAACTTTTTATTTGTATAGCACGTTTCCTGCAAACGTTGCAGCTCAAAGTGCTCCAATCATTATATAATCATAATTTAATTATTTAGTAATTTAAAGGCAATATTAAAAAGATGGGTTTTTAGTCTTGACTTGAACATATTATGTGCTGAGGTTGCATCCCTAATGTAAACTGGCAGTGAAGACACAATCTGGGTGCATAAAATGAGAATGCAGCCTCACCAAACCTCTTCTTTTGTACATGTGGTACACAGAGAAAACCAGCGTCAGAAGACCTGAGAGCTCTACTGGGCTGATATGCTAGCAAAAGACCTGAGAGCTCTATTGGGCTGATATGCTAGCAAAATATTAAAAATGTATCATGAATTAACAGTACAAGTACAGTACAAGTACAGTACAAGTACAAATGTACAAGTACATTTTTTTTTTTTTCCCCTTTCCTAACACCAGGGGAGCCACCCCTCCTAAATTTCGTTGTTTGGTACCTGTACTGTAGCAATGACAATAAAGTCCATTCATTCATTCATTCATTCATTCATTCATTCATTCATTCATTCATACATGTCCTAAAGCATACCTTCATGACGTTTTATTTTAGAGTTAATATTGGGAGAGCTCTGTTGAACATTACGCCTCCTCCATTAATTGGCTCCCACAATAACCTCTCCCTAATCGCAGACGTAATTGAGCACAATTTGATTACGGGAAACTTTAACCGTACAAATCCATTGACACCTCTCCATACTCACACTAATCACATTAAGAAAGTAAAGCTATCTCTTAAATGACCCCCAAAGTATATCACCTTAATTAAAGCAATAACTATTCTAACTTGGACCAAAGCCAGCAAGATCCATGGAATTATTTAAACTTTAAATGTTTAATAAGCCAATCTAAACACAGTGTGGTAGAAATTAATTCTCAGGAGACTAGGGAGTCAGATGGATACAGGTTTTTATTTATCATAACAAAAGCAACCCAGATTTGGTTCTAAATTGATACATTGATACATCAGAATTATATACAGACCCACATACCTCCCGAGGGAGTTCAACGCGGTGTTCATAACATGTGTGTACATAGCGCCTAGCGCGGACGGCAGCCTAGCATTGGCGCGGCTATATGACGTCATCAGTGGCCAACAAAGCACTGATCCACAGGCTATTCACATCATAGCAGGAGATTTCAATCATGTCGACCTGAAGGCAGTACTACCCAAGTTCTATCAGCATGTGAAATGTGCAACAAGAGGAGAAAAAACACTGGACAAGGTATACACCAACATCAAACGTGCTTACAAGGCTAGTCCGCTAGCTCATCTAGGCATGTCTGACCATGTGTCAATCCTCCTGATCCCTGCATACACTACCAGGGGAAAAGTGCTCCCATCACCACTAAGACTGTCAGAACCTGGCCAGAAGGGTCCGCTCCACTGCAGATGTGCCTAAATGACACCCTATGGCAGGAATATGAGCATGAGGACCTGGAACAGTACACGTCGTCGGTTCTGAACCACATAGTGAACTGCACCAACTCAGTCACCGTGGACAAACGGGTCCGGGTCTACCCCAACACGAAGCCATGGATGACTGGGAAGGTCCAAAAACTGATCAACGAGAGGGACAACGCCTTCTTCGCAGGGAAGAGCACACCGCTGTACAGCTCCACCAGGGCCAACCTATAGCGCGGAATCAAAGCGGCCAAGGCAGACCACAGAGAGAAGATTGAGGAATGCCTCCTGAGCAACGACTCCAGGCGGATGTGGCAGGGGGTTCAGCAGATGACAAACTTCAGAGCCAACAGGCTCACAGCCGCAGAGGACGACCCCCTGCTGGCGGGAAAGCTGAACACCTTCTACGCCTGGTTCGACGAGGGGCGAACGGAGGTAACCGCAACACAAACACCACTCTCTCCAGCTCTCAGCAGCCTCACCCTCACAGAGCATGAAGTGAGACGCGTACTGAAGGCGGTGGACCCCAGGAAAGCCTCGGGGCCGGATGGCGTCCTGGGACGGGTGCTGAGAGACTGCGCCGACCAGCTGGCCGGGGTTTTCACCAACATCTTTAACCAGTCCCTGTCCCAGGCCACCGTCCCACCCTGCCTGAAAACCTCAACTACCATCCCAGTCCCGAAGAAAAGCACAGGGAGCTGCCTAAACGACTACCGCCCGGTGGCACTCACACCAATCATCATGAAGTGCTTCGAGAAACTAGTCCGGGCCCACATACTCACACGCCTCCCGCCCAACCTGGATCCATACCAGTTCGCCTACAGAGCCCACAGGTCCACAGAGGACGCCATCGCGACGACTCTCCACGCCACTCTATACCACCTGGAGAGGGGAAACAGCTACGTGAGACTGCTCTTCGTGGACTTCAGCTCCGCCTTCAACACCATCCTTCCAGACAGGCTAGTGACCAAACTACTAGACCTGGGTCTATCACACTCTATATGTGCGTGGATCAAGGACTTCCTGACCAACCGCCCCCAGAGGGTGCGGGTGGGCCCCCACACCTCCACAGCCCTCAGACTCAGCACTGGGTCCCCCCAGGGCTGCGTGCTAAGCCCCATCCTCTACAACCTCTACACCTACGACTTCACCCCCGTCCACCTCAGCAACTCCATCGTAAAGTTTGCAGACGACACCACCGTGGTGGGATGTATCTCGGGGGGGGACGAGGCGGCGTACAGGGATGAGGTAGAGCAACTGAGCAAGCTGTGCAAGGTTAACAACCTGCTGCTGAACAAGTCAAAGACCCAGGAAATCATCGTAGACTTCAGGAGGAAAAAGTCCGAGATCCAGCCCCTGCTCATCGACGGAGAGAGCGTGGAGAGAGTCTCAACCATCCGATTCCTGGGGACGCACATGCGGGATGACCTGACCTGGAAGGACAACACAAAAGGCACCATCAAGAGGGCACAACAGCGGCTATACACCCTGAGATGCCTCAGGAAGGAACACAGCAAGCAGGAGATACTGGTGACCTTTTACCGCGGCGCAGTGGAGAGCATCCTCACCTACGGCATCTGCAACTGGTTCTCCAGCTGCACAACAGCGGAGAGAAATGCGCTACAGAGAGTCGTTAGAACAGCACAGAAGATCACCGGCGCCCCCCTCCCCTCTCTGGAAGAGCTGTACAACACACGCTGTCTCAGGAAGGCCTCCAAGATCTCCAGGGACCCGACCCACCCTGGGTACGTACACTTTACCAGGCTGCCCTCGAAAAGGCGGTTCAGGACCCTGGCCGCTAAGACTAACAGACTGAAGAACAGCTTCTACCACAGGGCCGTCCAGGCCCTGAACACAGCAAAGACCTAAGTTCTGGGCCCTGGACAGTCTGGACGGATTGTATGGCAGCTGCTGGACTGAAAAAATCAGGTGTAGTGCTGAGGCACAAACATGTAAATTTCAAGCCTGCAAACTGTGACACTTTAAATAACGTGAAACAATACTATTGTGCAATATGACAACCCTAGTCGTCTATCTGTACAGTATAGTACAGTGGATTGTGTACATAGCCTTTATTTATGTAAACCAGCTCCTTCCCTTCTTGTGATTTTTTTTTTTTAAGTGTTTTCTTTCCCCTTTCCTAACACCAGGGGAGCCACCCCTCCTAAATTTCGTTGTTTGGTACCTGTACTGTAGCAATGACAATAAAGTCCATTCATTCATTCATTCATTCATTCATTCATTCATAGGAGGTATTGGTTGTCATAGGGCCTCAGATGACTGTTGTCATGGTGATGAGTACATTTCCATGTGAGGACCACACCTCCACCATTTATTGATCCAGTCTGATTTCAACGACGTGGTACAATTTAGTGATGAGATCATCTTTTCCCCAGGTCATGATGAAAGGTCCCAAAGGTCATGTCACTCGCTCAATAACAATTTGATACACATTGAATCATTTACATAAGGCTTCATTCATATGAGACACAAGTAAAGTGTTATTGTTCATGAGTATGTGGCGGGGTGGTATACTAGCTGGGTTTCCCACACATGTCCTGTCACATTTAAATGAACTCCCACAGAGGCAGTGGTAGAAAAAGTATAAATATAATGTTTATTTTTAAATAACCATAGAATGCAGATAAAATAGCACCACAATATAACACTGGACATTCAACCAGGAAAATAATAAACGCTATCAAACTATCTTGTGATCACACAGATCATATAACACATAACACACCAAACACTTTAGGCTATTATGGGTAAACTGTTGTCAACAATCAAACCGTGGACGTTTACAGCTACCGAGTAGGGTAGCAAGCAGCGACTTGTACCCTAAGACTGAACTCCGAGGATTGTTATCCACATTGCCACCAGAAGGACTGAGTCCGCGTGTGCAACGCGCCAACCCAACCCATCTTCCTTCGTCGCTACCGCATTTGCTTCACCTCCACCTGGAACCGTGAGTAGGCTAATTGGGATTTACCGTATCAGTGATACCAATTGGGACTTATTTTTCTTTCATATAGTGCACCAACAAATCCAAGCGCTTGGTAAACCTAACACGTTAAACCTAGAACTCTGGACTTGAACTTTCTATATTATTTTTCATTGAGTGTTTAAGTAAGGTTTGTGTTTGTTTCAACCTGATTTGTTATTTTTGTTTTGTACACACAAACACATACACATACACATACCACAAACCCAAACACATACTATAGCACACAATATATATGAAAATAAAAGGAACACATGTTTGCTATTCCTTCTAAATTGCTGTCCTTTGTATTTTGTTTGTATATGGGTTTATATGCTTACTTGGTTTATGGGGACACACAATTACATACACTTATCTGATTTGTTTGTAAACAAGAAGAGTTAGTCAGTTCACCATCAACAGCTAAGAGTCAGAATCCTGTTACATCTTAATTAATTGAAATAGTAGGCTACCTCAGGAGAGGGTTAAACAATCATGAAAATCTGAATGATTTTCTATAAGAATCGCCCTTCATCTACAGAAAGAGGGGGTAACCTACATTCCATCCTGTACCTATTTACTATCATCGTCATGTTCTTATATCCAGTGTTGGGCACGTTACTTGAAAAAAGTAATTAGTTATAGTTACTAGTTACTTATCCTCAAAAGTTACTGAGTTAGTAACTGAATTACGTCATTATAAAAGTAACTAGTTACTAGGGAAAGTAACTATTGCGTTACTTTTTACCGCGGGCTAAGTTAAGGTCAGCTAAGTCTTTACAGCGGGCTAAGTTAAGGTCAGTCAGCCAAATCTGACAAGGAAAAGCTTACCCACTGCCATATTAGAAGATAAATGTGATCTTCTTGTGAAGATGGATTTTTTCTGAGCAGGTTTCAGCAGGGAACTTTTCATATTTATTGCACTTCAACAGACCACAACTGGTAGACATATTGTACTTCAAGTATTTTCTTCATTACAAAAGTTAACAGTTAAACAATATGAAGTGCTTTTAAAGTAGTACTGAAATAGTGCCTGTAGGCTACTTCCACCGTGAAAACGCCACGTTCACCTCAGAACACTCGGGACTCGCCATTGCTGCGTGTATCTCTCTGATAGTTACAGTGTGTGTGTGGTGCTGTGCGCGTGTGTGGTTTGTGTGTAGAAACATCCGCACAACACTGAACTATGGTTGGCTTACCATGAAATGTTCTCTACCATAGCCAATCATGATCACTTAACTCTACCATAGCCAATCATGATCCCTTAACTCTACCATAGCCAATCATGATCACTTGCGCGGTTGTCTCGCCCCTCCCCTCCCCAACAAACAAACAAAAACACCTTTGCGACTGAGGTCGGATGACAATGAGAAGCTTCAGTAGTAACTAGTAACGCGCCGCATTGAATTACCGGTAACGGTAACGGCGTTATAACGATGAAAATTGTAATTAATTAGATTACCCGTTACTGGGAAAAGTTAAGCCGTTAGTAACGCCGTTTATTTTAACGCCGTTATTCACATCACTGCTTATATCACATGTTTTATCATGTTACACTATTTGCGCTTCTGCACAGTAAATCTTGCAGTGTTAAAGTAACACTTAAAGAATTAAATGTAACACTATTCCGGAGTGTATATGGTCCTACTCCAAATTGGATTTAAACTGACTCTTTCCCTAGTGTTAAAGTTTTAGAGTTAAATTAACTCTAAATAGAGTAAAAAGGTAACACTGGTGTACACTGTTTTGTGTTGTTTAAACTTAACACTACAGGTTAATTAGCTCTGTGGAGTGTTAATATCACTCCCAGTAGTGTTGATAATTCTCTCTTCTGTGATAACAAATCAACTCTGATTGAGTTAAATTCCTATGCTCATTAACACTGCATTGAGTTATTAAACGTTAACACTGGAGGGTCAGTTGACTCAGATAAGTGTTGATTTTACACACTGCTGTGTTGATAATTTACTCTTACAGTGAAAAACCAACTCTGATAGAGTAGAATTTTAACATCAATTAACACTGCATGGTGTCAAAGAAACGTGCCACTATTTGTTAAATAAAATCTGTGTGGTGTTATTTTTACCCTTAATTTAAAAGTCTAATTACAAATATTCCATGAAGTGAGTAAAAATGACAACTTAACACAAATTAATGCATTCAACAACTTTATTTTCAGCTCCAAACCATGTGAGCCCAAAATATCAAAAGATGGAGAATATACCATCATATACAAATTCACATCAAATGCACTGTGGGGGACATGGCACATTCTAGCCTGCAGGTAGAGCTAAGCTTTAGTGGAGTGGGGATGATGGGATGATTGGCAGCAGGTGTCACCAGTCAAACCATCATCCACATGACTATTTCACCTGTGTGTGTTTGTCCCTCTTGGCAGGGAATGAGACAGAGGAATCCGGAGAGCAGGCAGAGGAACGGTCGCTCGTTCCTCTGCCTGCTCTCCGGATTCCTCTGTCTCATTCCCTGCCAAGAGGGACAAACACACACAGGTGAAATAGTCATGTAGCAACGTAGAGCCGAAAGGGCGAAACACCGGGCGCTAAGAAATGTGTTCACACTGGATGTAGCTGTGTGTTTGGTACTTTTTCTGGTTTTAGGAAACATTCAAACACACTGAGAATTTTGACCAACAGGTTGACAATGATGTTCCTTTAAGCAGTGTAGAAGAGGGGGTGACAGATGGTCTAGTTGAGACGTCGACATCTTATCTTTTAAGAAAGTCCAATAAGAGCACCATAGATATGTGCCACTGCTGTCGCACAACTCAAAGCAGGTGGATTAAGTCAGTCTAGTGTAAATAGTTTTGTGTCATCCATGGAAGAAGTTTTTTTTGATATTCATAGTCAGGCTAAAGATGCAGCTTTACAGTGCGTATCCTCACAGGACACAGATAGTAAAGAAAAAATAGAACAATCCTTTAAAAAAATTGGAAAACCCATTCACACCTTTAAATTCTGAAGCTAAAAGAAACAAACACTTAAAAGAAAAATGGGGAAGTGTTGTACCTATTGAAAAGGTGCTTGGCACAAGATTTGACAGTAGAAGAAACAGAACTACAAGAACATAATGACCAGGTTATTGTAACTGATAAGTTTGCATATGTTCCCATTTTGGAAACACTTAAGAACATTTGTCAAAATCCAGAACTTGCAGACATGTTCAAGCCCAGGCACATTCACAAGGAAGGTGTGTATGCAGATTTAAGAGATGCCACCTATTTGAAAGAAAGTCCCCTATTTTCTGTAGAAAAAGATGCCTTGCAGATTCAGCTGTTTTATGACGACTTTGAAACGGCAAATCCCTTGGGCTCTAAAAAGGGCTTACATAAATTAGGTGCTATATATTTTACATTAAGACATTTCCCCCCAATCTTTAATTCCTCTTTGATTAATATTAAATTGTGTGCTCTTTTCCATGCGCAGGAAATCAAGCGTTATGGGTTTAATTCCATACTTGAGCCCCTTGTTCATGATCTTAAAATACTGGAAAGAGAGGGACTTCAAATTCCCATGTTGAAACACGTGATTCATGGTACCTTAGTTCAGGTCACTGGAGATAATCTTGGTTTGCATGGTCTGTTTGGCTTTGTGGAATCATTTGGGGCTCGCTATTGTTGTCGTTTCTGTCTGCTTGTGAAACATTGTTTTCAATCTGTGTTCTGTGAGGACGATCCGAAAGTTGTACTAAGAACTGTTGAGATGCACGCACAGCACTGTCAAACTATTCAAACAGATCCTACACTATCTCATGTATATGGTGTGAAACACAGTTGTCTGTTGAATTCACTTCAGTATTCAATAAAGATTCAATAATTTTTCTGTAGACATAATGCATGATATTCTAGAGGGGGTTGGTCAGTTTGAAGTGAAACGTTCTGCAGTACATTAAGGACAACTTCCTAAATGCTGAACAACTGGCTGGTAGAATACATGCTTTTGACTATGGTTACAATCAACAGCGAAATCGTCCGCCAAGAGTGAAGTTGTTTGATGGAAGTAATGATTTGAGGTTGAATGCCATACAGTCTTGGTGCTTATTACGCAATATGCCTTTGCTATTTGGTGATTTGATACAGACAGATGATAAGTACTGGCATCTTCTACTTTTGCTTCTTCAGATCGTCAACATTATATTTTCACCAATCCTGTCAGAAGGCATGACCAATGACCATATACCTCAAACATTTAATCATTGACCACCATCGACTCTTCAAGCAGTTATTTCCTTCAATCAATCTCTTACCAAAGCATCACTTCATGCTACATTATCCTCGCAATATAAGGAACATCGGCCCAATTCTGCACATGTGGTGCATGCGTTATGAAGCCAAACATAATTTCTTTAAGAGACAATTAAAAAAACATTACACTGACATTGGCCAAAAAACGTTTCGAAGTCGTCATAAAACAGATGAATCTTCAAGGCATCTTTTTCTACAGAAAATAGGGGACTTTCTTTCAAATAGGTGGCATCTCTTAATGACATTTGATGAGTGCATTTAATCAAAGCTGTATAAAGTTCTTTTGAATGAGTATCTGCATTTGGCTTACACTTACTCTACTGGTTTCAGGATTCCATGTGAATGATTGTAGTCATCCGGATTATGTCCCATCTATTTTTCCACATCGGCAGCAATTGACACAAGGCAGAGTTAAATTACGGCGCTACAAAAATGCCAGGAAGAGAGAGGCTGGTGATGATGGGAAGGTCCTGTCAGCCAAAAGAAAACAAAGGTCACCTTCAGAAGAAGAACCTCTCACTGAGCCTACTGAACAACCTCTCACTGAGCCTACTGAACAACCTCTCACTGAGCCTACTGAACAACCTCTCACTGAGGACGGTACACTGAGCAACAGGCCAGTTTCGCACAGGGAGCAGGTTGCTATTGTAATAGAGGTAGCCAATCTCAGGAGAGAGAGAGATGAGGCCAGAAGAGAATGTGATGCTGCATTGCAGCGATTGTCTGTGAATGCTGTTCGAGGCAACAACAGTGCATGCAGGGCCATGACTGGGCTTGACTGGGCAGTGTTTGACTGTCTACATCGCTACCTTCTTCAGTTTATCAAGTCACCACCTAAGGTTTTTCTATTGTCGACCGAGGACCAGCTTTTCCTCTGTTTGCTCAAGCTACGCCAGAATCCGTCTATTGCTTTGCTGAGCCAAATACTGGACCAACGACAGTCTACCATCCGCCACATATTTCAACGTTGGCTGAATCTTCTGTATGCAAAGATCACCTTTCTCATTCACTGGCCTGACAGGGATTGCATCAGACAAACCATACCACTAACGATAAAGGCCACATTTCCTCGCCTCACATCAATCATTGATTGTTTTGAAATCAGAATTGTACATCCAAAGGGGCTTAAAGCCAGGTAAAGACACCAAAAAATATGTAATTCATGATTACTTGGCCAGGTAACTTCTGAATGCTAACCATGCTTTGTTTTTTCCACAGGGCCAAATCTTACTCCAGCTATAAGAAGTGGACTACGGTAAAATATTTGATTGCGTGTAGTCCTGCAGGCAGCATCACCTTCTTGTCCAAAGGCTGGGGTGGAAGAGCATCCGATGTTAAGATAGTGAGGGAATCTGGCTTCATTTCACCACTGTACCACCATCCTGGGGACCAGGTAATGTAGAACTCTACATACTGTATACTATACTGTAACAGTTCATCACATACACACATTTTTTTGTACTCATTATGTACAGGTGTAAATTAGTGTTTCACCACAAACATTAAAAGCAATAGACTTACTCTATTCAATCGCATTCCTTGTTTCAGATCTTGGCTGACCGGGGTTTTACGCTTAAAGATGACTTTGGCCTGCTTGGTGCCAGTCTCCTAACCCCAGCCTTCACTCAGGGCAGGAAACAACTTCCAGGCAAAGACGTGGAAGAGTCCAGCAGAAAATCCAAAGTTCGGATTCATATTGGCAAGTATATATATTTATTTATAAATTATTAACAATTTCATTGAAACTCCTGCCAATATTCAACAACACAGCACAACGTATGACTGTAGCCATTTGTATAACAGTGCTATGACAAATACTGAGAACATGGGTAAAGGTATGAGAAGTTTTTCCTAAAAAGATTATCAAAAGACTTATTGGTATTTTACAGAACGTGTGATTGGCGTCCTGAAGTGCAGATTCCAAATCCTGGGTGGGCCGCTTCCTTTTTGCTTCGTGAAGTCCCTGCGGGATGAGATTGAGAACAGGGATGTAGCTACTACAATTGACAAGATAGTACACGTGTGCGCTGCCTTGGTCAACATGTCAGGTAGCATTGTGTTAAATAAAAACAGACAGGGGGATGTATAGTCAGTTAATCAGTCCTGCTCTCTTTTCTGTTTGAGCTCATATGAACATACATCTTACAACTTAACATACACCGTAATGTGTCTGGTGCTTAGGTCACATTTACTGTAAATGGCATCATAGTCAGTCTTTTGACAACTATTTGCTCCCTCATCTTCCAAAATCTACCTTACTGCACTGCTCTCCACCCTGCACTGACTGTGGACTCCACCATAGTCTCCTGTGAATGTAAAAAAAAATCATTTTTGATTAATTATGTTTCCATGAACGCTATTTATTCCTTCATTATTTCTTTATCAATTAAGCAGGTAAAAGGTCTGAGTTGATTCCAAGTGTGGCATTTGCATTTGGAGGCTGTTGCTGTTGCACAACATGCAGTCAACAGAGCTCTCAATGCAAGTGAAACAGGCCATCCTTAGGCTGTAAAAACAAAACAAAAATCCATCAGAGAGATAGTGGGAACATTAATACTGGCCAAATTAACTGTTTGGTACATTCTGAGAAAAAAAGAATGCACTGGTGAGTGTGATGACATGGACATGCATGGCTTCCAATGGCACTGGGTCACTAGTGTTTATTGATGATGTAAAGACAGAAGCAGACAGATGAATTCTGAAGTGTTTAGGGATATTCTGTCTGCTCAGATTCAGACAAATTCAGCAAAGTTGATTGGATGGTGCTTCACAATACAGATGGACAATGACCCAAAATATAGTGTGTAAGCAACCCAGGACTTTTTTAAGGCAAAGAAGTGGAATATTCTGCAATGGCCAGAGTCAATCACCTGATCTCAACCCAATCAAGCATGCATTTCACTTGCTGAAGACAAAACTAAAGGCAGAAAGACCCACGAACAAACAACAACTGAAGACTGCTGCAGTAAAGGCCTGACAAAGCATCACAAAGGAGGAAAACCCAGCATTTGGTGATGTCCATGTGTTCCAGACTTCAGGCAGTCATTGCCTGCAAAGGATTCTCGACAAAGTATTAAAAATGAACATTTTACTTACTGTATGATTGTTAATTTGTCCAATTACTTTTGAGCTCCTGAAAATAGGGGACTGTGTATAAAAATGGTTGCAATTCCTAAATGTTTCATACAATATTTTTGTACAACCCCTTGAATTAAAGCTAAAAGTCTGCCCTTCAATTACATCTTGATTGTTTTATTTCAAATCCTTTGTGGTGGCATACAGAGCCCAAATTATGGAAATTGTGTCACTGTCCAAATACTTCCAGACCTAACTGTATATAAATAAAAGAAAGTCAATGACCCCAGGTGTGGGACTTTATTAGGTCAAACAGGTTTGAGGGGTCAGGCAAAGGACTTGGTGGAGTCAGGCGATCATCGTTGTAATCCATGGAGCAGGGCAGGAACCGTGGTGCAATGTGCTGGGCTGGAGGTGTCCATGGTGCTGAGTGCCCACTGATGAGCTAAATAAAACATTCTATTTCTGATGAGTCAACAGCACTAGGGCTCCTTCACAAAACCCTTACTGGAATCTTCATACACTCTGTGAATTAGTCTTTACTTTCTGATGAGTCAACAGCACTAACCCCATCCAGTGCGACATGTAGATAGCATATATTTAGAATATGTAAAATGCAAACACCAGAAATGCAAGAAAGTTTGAGGTATACCAAATGGAATTAATAACAAGTGTTACGACCCTTCTGTCTAGAGTAAAATAAGGGCCTAGGGTAGAGTGCACAATGTACAGGTGTGTTGCAACACAAATGCCCAAAAAAGTGTACAAGGGATCAAATCAATTCAAGTTTTATTTGTATAGCGCATTTCTTACAAGATGCGACTCAATGTGCTTCACGTAATGACAGATGTTCAGTGTCCAGTGTAGTGTAGTGTTCAGTGTTGTGTCCAGTGTCCAGTGTAGTGTTCAGTGTTGTGTGTAGTGTAGTGTTCAGTGTTGTGTGTAGTGTAGTGTTCAGTGTTGTGTCCAGTGTCCAGTGTAGTGTTCAGTGTTGTGTCCAGTGTTCAGTGTTGTGTCCAGTGTAGTGTAGTGTCCAGTGTAGTGTAGTGTTCAGTGTTGTGTCCAGTGTCCAGTGTAGTGTTCAGTGTTGTGTCCAGTGTAGTGTAGTGTTCAGTGCTGTGTCCAGTGTCCAGTGTAGTGTTCAGTGTTGTGTCCAGTGTCCAGTGTAGTGTTCAGTGTTGTGTGTAGTGTAGTGTTCAGTGTTGTGTCCAGTGTCCAGTGTTGTGTCCAGTGTTCAGTGTTGTGTCCAGTGTAGTGTTGTGTCCAGTGTAGTGTAGTGTTGAGTGTTGTGTCCAGTGTAGTGTAGTGTTGAGTGTTGTGTCCAGTGTAGTGTAGTGTTGAGTGTTGTGTCCAGTGTAGTGTAGTGTTCAGTGTTGTGTCCAGTGTCCAGTGTAGTGTTCAGTGTTGTGTCCAGTGTCCAGTGTAGTGTAGTGTTCAGTGTTGTGTCCAGTGTCCAGTGTAGTGTAGTGTTCAGTGTTGTGTCCAGTGTAGTGTAGTGTTGAGTGTTGTGTCCAGTGTCCAGTGTAGTGTAGTGTTCAGTGTTGTGTCCAGTGTCCAGTGTAGTGTAGTGTTCAGTGTTGTGTCCAACCCCCAGTGGTCAGACACGGACAGCTCCGTTGGTGGCCAGTCATCCCTCTGCTCGGGACCACAGCTCGGCGCCTGCAAAAAGTCAGCTCTCAAAAACAAGAAAACAAGCAATAAAAATAGGGGGATAAGTAATCGGTAGACATCTGAGAATGTATCTATTGTGAACTTTTAAATTACATTAAGTGGTTGAAGACAACGCGGCGTTTTTTTAGCCCTGCCAGCTGTACATCATTATCTTTGTTTTGTCACTGTGTTGTTCGTGTCGTTCAATGAGAAACAGTTCAATGAGAATCTTTTTATAACTTTTATTCACGTGCTCTGGTTACATCAACTCCATCTACCTAGTACCTAATAGTTCCTGTCTTGTCACTACCACTACATCATCTCCGGTCCTGTCCTATAACAAGGACCTCTACTGACACCTAGTGGTAGGAGTATCCAATCGTCACATCCTCCTTTCTTTGAGGTAAGAAAAATAACAAACAGCTAACAGTTCAAGTTACACAAATTACAGGTATCAGCTACAATCTTAACTGCAGCTATGTCCTTAAAGCATTTTACTGAAACACACAACCAAACATGTTTACTATGAACTAACCCTTAAACTTTCTTTTATATGTATAACATATCAACTCAAAACATTAAACACATTCTTATACATTCATGCTTATTGTCTTTTTTTTTTTTTTTTTTTACAAGTTCAGTCTATCAGGCTTTGTGATGTGTCTTGTGGATCTTCTTATCACAGGTTCACTTGACATGTGTGTGTCAGTGTGTGGTTCAGTATATCTGTCTGTGTTACAGTCACTTGGAAGTGGACGGATGGGCTCAGACTCACTGCAGGCTTCACTGAGCTCTGGAACAGCTTCTGGAGTTTTTAGGAGACTGCGGCGATTGCGTCTGAAGATTTGTCCTTCTTCTGTTCTCACTGTGAATGACCGTGGAGCGACTTCGTCAAGAACAGTGGCTTTTGTCTTCCATCCATCAGGACCTTGAATCCTGACTGTGTCGTCGCTTGAGAGTGGTGGAAGCTGCTTGGCTGTTCTGTCATAGAATGACTTCTGCTTCATCTTCTGTAGCTGTAGCTTTTGTTTCAGCTTTGGACGTCTTCTTTGCTGTGAGTAACTCGGCAGTGTGGTACGAAGCTTTCTCTTCATGAGCAACTCAGCAGGTGACAGTCCACACTCAAGAGGTGATGCTCTGTAGCTGAGTAGAGCAAGGTATGGATCTGAGTCACTGTCAGCAGCTTTCTTCAGGAGTTGCTTGAGAATGTGGACTCCTTTCTCAGCCTTTCCATTAGACTGTGCATAGAGAGGACTGGAGGTCACATGATTGAAGTCGTACTGTTCTGCAAACTCTCTCCACTCTCCGCTACTGAAGCATGGTCCGTTATCAGACACAACGGTATGTGGTATGCCATGTCTGGCAAAGATCGATTTTGTGTGTGTTATGACACAGGCTGATGACATGTTTGCTAGCAGTGCCATTTCAGGGAAGTTGGAATAATAGTCAATGACTACTACATAGTCTCTTCCTTTGAGATGAAACAAGTCCATTCCTACCTTGTGCCACGGTGCTGCTGGCACATCAGCTACTATCATGGGCTCTTTGGTTTGCTTGTTCCTATGCTCCTGACATGTTTGACACCTGCTTATCAGTCTCTCTATGTCTTTGTTGATTCCAGGCCAGTAGACAGTATCTCTCGCCCTTCTTTTACACTTTGCGACACCGAGATGACCTTCATGGATCCTCCGTAGCATGTCCTGCCTCAGAGCTCTTGGGATGATGATTCTGTCGTGTTTTAGCAACAGCAGCCCATAGACTACACTCAGCTCACCTCTGACATGGAAGAACTGTGGACAGGAACCTGGAGGCCATCCATTTTGCATGTTGTCGATGACTTGTTGCAGCTCTGTGTCTTTCGCTGTTTCCTCAGCTATCTGTCTGGACTTGGAGTCTGATACAGGAAGCACAGCAGACACCATGTTCACATGCCTCTGAACATCCTCTTCAGTTGTACTGACACTGTCCCCTGTTGGTGCTCGCGAGAGTGCGTCAGCGAGTACTAGATGCTTTCCTGGTGTGTAGATCAGTCCAAAGTCGTATCTTTGCAATCTCATCATCATTCGCTGTATTCTTGGTGACATCTCATTCAGATTCTTTTTGATTATAGCGACTAATGGACGATGGTCTGTCTCTACAGTGAAGCAGGGGAGGCCATATACGTAGCTGTGGAACCTCTCTAGCCCAAACACTAGCCCTAAACACTCCTTTTCTATTTGAGCGTAACGACACTCAGTTTCTGTCATAGACCTAGATGCATAGGCTACCGGTTTCCAGTGTTCACCCTCAGCCTGAAGGAGTACTGCACCAATCCCATCTTTTGATGCATCTGTGGACACTTTAATCCTCTTTGTGTGGTCGAAGAATGTTAGCACAGGTGCAGTGGTTAGTGCTCTCTGGAGCACTTGCCATTCATGCTCATGCTTGGAGGTCCACTTGAACACACTCTCATTGTGCAGGAGCCCACGGATGCAGGATGTTTTCGCTGATAGGTTGGGGATAAATTTACCTATAAAGTTGACCATCCCCATGATGCGTAGCACCCCTGTTTTGTCTGTGGGCCTCGGCATGTCGAGTATGGCGTTGATTTTCTCCTGGTCGGGTTGGACACCTTGTGCTGAGAGCTTGTCTCCAAGGAAGACTATTTCCTGAGCTCCAAACTGGCATTTTCTCCTGTTGAGCTTCAGTCCATTCTTCCGTATGCTCTCCAGCACTTTTGTCAGCCTCTCATTGTGTTCTTGGATTGTGGAGCCCCAGACAATGATGTCGTCCACATAGGCTCGAACTCCATCCAGCCCCTCGATGATGTGTTCCACTGCTCTATGAAATATTTCAGACGCAGAGATTATTCCAAATGGAAGTCTGAGGAAGCGGTATCGACCAAAAGGAGTGTTGAAGGTGCAATATTTGGTGCTGCTCTCTTCTAATTTGAGTTGCCAGAACCCTTGTGATGCATCAAGCTTTGTGAAGTATCTTGCACCCGCCATTTCACAGGTGATTTCCTCACGCTTGGGTATCTGGTAGTGTTCACGCCTGATGTTCTCGTTTAGATCTTTTGGGTCCATGCATATTCTTAGGTCACCGTTTTTCTTTTTCACACACACCATTGAATTGACCCAGTCTGTTGGTTCTTCAATCTTCTTTATTACACCCAGTGTTGTCATCCTGTTTAGTTCCTCCTTTAGACGGTCTCTCAATGGTGCTGGGACCCTTCGTGCAGCATGCACAACTGGCTGTGCATTTTCTTTGAGCTGGATTTTATAGGTGAATGGCAGTTCACCAAAGCCCTTGAACACATCTGAATAGCTCTGCACTATGGATTCAACAGAGTCACTAGATGTGCTCACAGTTGTGTTGATGCAGTACACTCTTTTCACCAGCTCTAAATCTTCGCATGCTTTATCACCTATCAGTGAGTCTAGTCCTTCAGCTACCACAGAGAAGAGTAAGTGGTGCACTTTCCTTTTCACTGTTACTTTCAGCTTGCATGTGCCTAAACAGTCAATTCTCTGTCCATTATAGTCCTTAAGCTCAAGCATTTTTCTTTGAATTTTTGGCTTTTCTTTCATTGCTTTGATGTCAGACATGCTGATTAGATTTGCTTTTGCACCAGTGTCTAGTTTCAGAGTGACTATAGTCCCATTTATTTGCAGTGGTACTATCCATTTATCTTGCTTGACAGCATTTATCTGCTTCTGTGGCTCTACTTCACAGCCCACCATGCCAACAACATATGGGTCACTGTCACTTTCAGTTTCAGTGTCTTCCCCTACTATATTTACAGGTTTTCCCATCCTTTTCTCTTTCCCTTTAGAGAAGCACTGTTTGGCAAAGTGGTTATTTCCTTTACAATGAGAGCATTGCTTACCAAAAGCTGGACACTCCCTTGGCTTGTGCTGCGAGCCACAGCGTTTGCAGTTGAACGTCTCACCGTCTGTCCGTTGCGTTTGTGCGCGTTGTTTTCCTTTGTAGAAGACCGCGGCAACTGTCACATCATCACTCACTTTCATGGAGCCCGCTGCCATCTCGCCGAACGTCCTCGCGTGAATCCGGGACAGCTCACTCGCATGACAGATCTTGATTGCCCCCTCTAATGTCAACTCAGCTTCCCTCAGCAGCCTTTCCCTGACCTTGTTATCCTCCACACCAACTACGATCTGGTCCCTGATCATGGAGTCCTTTAGTGTAGCAAAGTTACATGACCGTGCTTTTAGCTTTAGGTCAGTCAGAAAACTATCGAAAGGCTCGCCCTGCTGCTGGATTCTAGAACGGAGCACATATCTCTCGTACGTCTCGTTCTTTTTGGGAGAGCAATGGGCATCAAATTTCTCGAGCACTTTATCCAGCTTCTCGTTATCATCTCTTTCCTCAAACACGAACGTGTTATACAGTTCTATGGCTTGTGGGCCAGCTATTGTTAGTAAGAGTGCTACTTTCCTGGTGTCCGGCTTCGTTTCCAATCCCAACGCTGTAATGTAGAGTAGAAACTGTTGTTTAAAAGTGCGCCAATTGCTGTCGACATTCCCCGTCAGTTGTAGACTCGTCGGTGGCTTCACTGAATCCATGTCGCATTTCACAGTTGTATCTTGCACTGTTTTACTCCTGGTACCATGTGTTGTTCGTGTCGTTCAATGAGAAACAGTTCAATGAGAATCTTTTTATAACTTTTATTCACGTGCTCTGGTTACATCAACTCCATCTACCTAGTACCTAATAGTTCCTGTCTTGTCACTACCACTACATCATCTCCGGTCCTGTCCTATAACAAGGACCTCTACTGACACCTAGTGGTAGGAGTATCCAATCGTCACAGTCACTATTTGCACTTCTGGTTATATGCATAACTGCATTTTGTTGTTGGTACTTGTACTCAGCAATGACAATAAAGTTGAATCTAATCTAATATCTCTCTAATATCTCTGATAACGCTAAACCACATAGGATTACCCAATTAGCCAAGCCAGATGAACAAAACTACGTGCGAAACAGCCGCGTAACACATGCAACAACCTAAATAATAAATACACATCTGAAAACTATAACATGTTCATTAATAATATTTCGAAATTCTCACCTGAGCTGCATTTGCCATTGTATTTGTAACTCTTCTTCTTCTTCTTCTCAATTGCGTGTTCAAATTATTGTTCGTTAAATGTCCTATAAAATGTCAAGTATATCCAGCTGCAGACATCAAATCCATCACCCGGAAACGTGATGGACCATACGTCATCATACCGCGGTTACTTACCGACGCGCTTACGATGACGCGCTCCAACCAAATGGTACATCACATTTCTGGGTGATGGATTTGATGCCTGCAGCTCGATATACTTGTCTATTCCCGCGATACCAGGGAACGAGAAGTCGATCTAAGATGGCGGAGTCAGTAAACACACACCATGCTGAAGCTTACGAGTGATTATTAAGTGTACAACTGTGACAGAGGGCAAACATTACAGCAGTAATGCAACATCTGTAGTGATGGCAGAACGGTTAGAATAGTTACATCTCTGTATTGCGGAAAACATCTCAACAGTCAACAAGGAGAACGGGAGACTGAGTCTCGGAGGTAAGTAGAAGCCTTTGTCTCAGCTCGCTGCCTCACTGTCTAACATGTTACTACTGACCACTTCTGTCTGCAGAGATAGGCTATTCTGTCACTATACAATGTTGTTATATATATATAACACTATAGAATGTTGGCGGAACTTGTTATCAGTTTATGTCCGTGTCGCCTGGTCTGGACGAGCACACGGAGGTACTGATGGCGCTTATCCACTATGGAAGGCCATCAACGCAAATAACGTCTAGAAATCCCGTGTCCACACGTAGCGCCATACCGCCATTGTAGTCGATTTTGGCACACATGCACACATAAACCGTATAAACCGTATAGTTTGCCTTTTGCTATAAGGACCCTCCTGACTATGGGGCTTGTGTTCTGAGCCCTATCCTCTGACCTATAACCTGAAGTGACATCATGTGACCTATAACCTAATGACATCATATGGATCATCCTAGTTTTCGCACCTTGGGCTTTTCTACAGTAAAGGTAATGGGATATTATTTTAAACTGTATTTACACATCATTGTTTACAAATAGGGGAGTGGAGCCAGGGGGTGAGGCTCTCTTCACCTCAGCCAGCCCCTCACCACCAGCAGCAGCTGCTCTTGTAACTGTTCCTTTGTTTGATAAATAGTAAAAATATAAAAAGATAAATAGTCTGAGAACTCAGAGGTTCTACTCGTGATCTGTTCCAAACAAGTTAACAAGGTAACAACACTATAAAGGAAATAAAGTCAACCCTGTTTGTCTTGATTCGCAAGGCGAACATGTCATCATTGTGTAACGTCCTGTCTGATAACATGTCATCATTGTAATTTTAATTTAATTTTGCCATTTAGCAGACGCTTTTAATCCAAAGCGACTTACAATTACGAATTACAGGGACATTCCCCCTGGAGTAACTGAGGGCTAAGTGCCTTACTCAAGGGCACACTAGTAGTGGTCAATGTTTCCCCTAGGTTTGCTGCCTTGGGAGGGTGGCATGGATCCTCCACACCCCCCCCCCCCCGTTGTGAAATGTTAATTTCTCCCCCCCCCCACAATTAGTGTAACAGATTAGTAACAGAACAAGTTATCTCTGCTGATTGAAACAAACTGTTACAGGACTCAATTTACAAGTCAAGCCATTTTTTACACATTTGTTTTTTTATTACATATTTATACATATTATTTACATATTTACATTGTTACACTATGTCAGGCAAGTTGTCACATTGGATTATCAACGGATAAAAACACAACTAATTAATTGTGAATATTGATTATAATTTCAAATTCCAAAACCAAATTCAACTTCATTAAATAACTCAAAATTAAAACAATCATGCTTAGAGAATCTGGCAAATCATGCCTTTGAATCAAAACATTAATGCTGGCATGACCCCTTTTTTTCTTGTCTAAATTGACTGACGTATATAGCGCCCTACTCCAAATATCTTTACAGTCTCTCATTCCTCCTTTACCCACATAGTGTGCAACTTTTGTTGCTGCAGTGAATCTTTCTTGGTTTCTGAAAGAACACTTCTAATGCCTCCTGGTATGGGAAGTCAGAGACCTCTGGCCCATTTATAGATATCCGCATGCAGGCTGCAAGATGTTCCCCCTGCAGCCTGTTGCGGATGTTTGTCTTGACTAGTGTTGTTCCGATACCGATACTAGTATCGGCATGGCCACCGATACGCACAAAAATGCTGGTATCGGTATCGGCGAGTTTTACAAAAACTTTACGAGTTTTACAAAGGTTTTGAGCAGTGCCAGACTAAGTGTTAGCAATAATTTTACATCGAGGTGAGTATGCGGCTCAAAAAACATGTTTTTTTGTTTTGTTTTTTCAAACGCCGTGGTATCGGATCGGTACTCGGTATCGGCAAGTACTGCATGGTCAGGTATCGGTATCGGGATCAAAAAATGGTATCGGAACAACACTAGTCTTGACCTGCAAATACATTCATTTTAAATGTGATGGCTTAAAAAAATATATCTTAAAACAGTAAATGCCATTATGTGAGAGATATTTCTTACCCTGTTCATGGTGGAGAAGTCCCTTTCACAGTTTACACTGCTGGCTGGGACCGTCAGGGCAATGGCAGCCAGCTTGCTAATGGTGGGTATGAGGGTCCCAAATTCTTCATACTTTGAGGACAGCGCTGACAATATTATGGCCAGCTGAGTCTTGTTCTGAAAAGGTTCACATGATTAACACATGATAATGTCATGTGAAAATGTTTGTCAGTTCCTTGAAAGGTGTCCATTCTTCAAGGACTGTGTCAACATCGACAGTGGGACAACTTCTCCACCAGTGTCCTCAGGTGTGCATGAGCACTTTGGTTGGTGAGGGTAGCTGCCTGTGGACCCAGTATCCCAAAAGCAGCCAAGACTCCCACCTCACTGAAACGCCTCTCAAGATGGGCAATCAGGCCAATTAGATACGGATCCATCACCTGCTCAAACAAAAATATATCAGTAAACTATTAATCTAAATAAAACTGCACAGTGACTACATTTAAGTAACATCAATTAAAGCAGCCAAGCTACATAGTCATACTTGTGATCGAAATCTTTGCCAGAACTGCAGTGTGTTCCCAGGCCCTGTGTCATCTGGCTGTCCTCTTCTGCCTCTCTCCTGTTTGTAGGGCTGTTACGATTATTCGACGTCGTCGACGTCACCGACTACGTCAATACGTCGGTTAGCGTAATATGCGTCGGTTAGTCGCAAATAAAAAAAAAGACTTTTTTTTTTTTTTTTACCTTTATTTTACCAGGCGAGACAATTAAGTGTATGAGTGAAAATGGATAGCTACTAGCTAATGTTACACAAGCAATGTAGCTCACCACAGTTCGTATGTCTTGTCTTCTGGTGTTAGTAACGTTAGCTATGTAGCTGGCTAGCTACGGTAGCCTATTGTCATTGTGGTGCGAGCACCTACTGTACGTTATCTAGCTCGTAGCTCGCATGCTACATTAGCATCAATTTAGCTAATCATAACATAGCAGCGAGAGTAACGTTAGCTAGCTATGTGTTGTGGTGATGGACAGACTTCTAAATGGCCATGTTGGCATTCAAGTTGGCTAAACATAGCAGTGAGGTGGAGACAAAAAAGTTTTTTTTTTTTTTTACAGTCCAAAAATTATCGTTAGACTTATCGATAAATTAGTCGTTAGACTAACCGAATAATCGATAAAATAATCGCTAGATTAATCGTTAGAAAAATAGTCGTTTGGGACAGCACTACCTGTTTGGCAGTGATGCTGAATGCACCCAGCCCCAAAGGGTCTTCAAGGCTTTGGTTCAGCTTGTTCAAGTGTGAGCCGACAGGCTGATGATCCCCAGCATCCATTATGCCTTTTATTAAGGCCAGTGTGACAGAGACCTGGGAAATGAACCAAATTGACACCAAAATCGTGGTACCCTATATTTGCAGAAAATGCATGAAGTAGTTAAAATATTGCAGCTGATTTGGGTTATTAGTTACCTGCTCCTTGATGGTCAGGAACATCACATCCTCCTTCTGAAATAACTTAGAGAGGCGTGCCAGGTGAGGGAGAACATCTGCTTGCAGGTGGAGGGCGGCAATGAAGCGATAGGTCGCTAGGAATGAGTACAATCCCTTAGCACCAGGACATTTCCGGGACTCAACCTCATCTGCCAAGGCTGCCAGTACAGCAGGGATGTTTCTTCTCAGGTTTTTTATGGCTTCATGCTGAGAGAGCCATCGTGTGTCCTTCACTTGCTAGTCAATGACAGATAAAACAGTTTATAAAAACAATGTAAGCTGTTTATTAGGATTGGATACATAAACAAAGTTAAAAGAAAGAATGTAATATGCAAGTAAATGGGCATAAATATTTACACACGGTATATCAATTTATTTTAAATGTAACCTTCACTTTCAGCTCACACACCCCAAGAACCTCTGCTGTTGACTTCAGGGAAGCAGAGCGGTTTAAACTGTTTCTGAAGTACAGGTGGAGCTGTTCAATGTGGTCTCTGAATGTAGCCATGTAAGGCACATTTTCGGAAGCGTCTTTGCAGGCTAGAGCTAGCCGATGCGCAGCACAGTGGACACTGAGGAGCCATGGCCATGCGTCCTTCAGCTGTTTTGCGACCCCATTGTTTTTCCCTATTGAATACATTTGTTAATCAAATTTAACAACGAATAAATTCTTAATCCACTAATTCCATGTAAAGAAAAAACAAAAACAACAAGTTAACCTACCAGTCATGACTGCAGCGCCGTCAGTTCCTAGTCCAAATATCAGGTGTGTGGGGATGTTCTTAATTTTAATAACCTGTTTCACTGCTGCCACCACTGAATCTGCTTTCCCATCGGTCAGATATATGAGATCCAGGAATTGGCAGAAGAGCTTCCCCTCATTGTCCAAGTATCTAATAACATAATAACATTTTATACATTTTCATCTCCCCCTCATATCAAATCAAATTCAAATCAAATTTTATTTAGTGCATTTCTCACAAAATGTGACCCAATGCACTTCACAAGAGCTAATATATTGAAATGTTATTAGTTGAAATGTTAAACTTTGATAGACTTTACCTCAGATTAATGTCCAGTTGTTTACAGACGGAGACATCTGTACTCTCATCAATTTCCAAGCCAATGGCTTGTGATTGTACGATGTCCCTTAATATTGGCTTTTCAATTACCCCTGCTAGAATTTCCAGCATTTCGTCAACTATTCTATGCGATCTATAGTTGGTAGTTTGGCCAATCGGAAAAATTGTTGGAAGGTTTTACATACAAGTAGGGCAGGCCTATACATGGACAATTAAATACCGTTTATTCATATGAATTCTTAAACACATGTCAGTGTTTCCTCCAGGAATTGTTACATTGGTGGCGGATGGCCCTGAACGCGTGCGCAGCGCGCGTGATTTTTTTCGCACGCGCACGTTTTTTTTTTTTTTGCACGCGCATGAAACGCGCACGCGCGCTCAAAACAACGATCTAATCACAGCCAAAACTAGAGGATGGCCAAAAAATAAATAAATGAATATACAGAATATAAACTTGTGACTGACAGTCACATACACACACACAAAGATCATCAGCTATAATATAATACGAAGTAGGCCTACATGAGCACAAAAGCGGCTAACGTTACTGATTAACTGTTTACTGTAGTGCAGAGAGATGGTAGTCGTAGGCGGCGTATCAAATGACAAAGCTAAACGTTTAATGAAGGACATGAACGATTGTCAACAACATACTCAAGCAGTAAATAGAACAGTCTAAACAACTTGGGTACTACGCAATCAACTGCGGACGGAACAATACTCTCAACCTATAGTTCCGTGCGTGAATTATGTCAACCCACCACATTACAGAAGTAAAATCACAGTCAGATGGAGCATTCGGTAAACAGCTGAGTTAAAGAAAACAAACTCTTACCTTTGATGAGACCCACATGAGCCCTGTTTTCCCGTACTTCTCCCGTGTGTCTCTTATTGTCCAAATGTTCCCTGAATTTTAGCTGCATGTTTTTCCAGCATGTAATTCCGTTGTCAATAAAAAAATCGTCTCCCCTTCTTTTCCCCTTGACAATACTGTGTCGTTGCTAAAGTGACGGCACATCAGAATCGTTTTTTGACTTGCTAATGTCTGCTAACGTAGCACTTGAAACTGGCGCCGTTCTCTGGACTGCAGCTGCTCCCGCGTTAGCATTAGCATCCATCTTTTCTTCTCCCTTCTCACCGTCACGAGCTCAAATGACACTTGTCGGCCGATCTAACTCTTAACACTCACTTACAGGACTTCTGACACCATGTCGTGTTATTCTATTAAACATACACGTGAGTCCTTCTGTATTTCAATGTAAGTGTCTTTCTTTTAACTCGCTCTGTAAGCTCTACAATACCGGTCTCTTGTTGTCTCGTCATAACCTGCCCACCTGACCTGGGGGGTATTCCATCAACGTCGCTAGGGGAAAATCCTGGCTTATTTTTGATAACTCTCGTGAGACCTATCAGAATATGCCTGGATATTTTTAAGAACTCTCGCGAGATTTATCAGACTAGACCTGGATTTTCCCTTTGGCGATGTTGATGGAATACCCCCCTGATGTCACTACGGTGGCCTGTACACAATAACAATAATACCACAGTTCACATTTAGACCAATCAGGAGCCCTTGTGTCACGTCGTCAACTGAATGTCATTAATCTGATTTTGGATCAGCGGTTAGAGAGAGATGGGCGTGGATTTAGGTGCACTTTTAGTCAACATCCATTATAGCGCTGATCTAGGATCAGATATATTTTAATCAGCTAAAATGTTCAGGTTTTTTTGTTTTTTTTGTTTTTTGTGGACTGAATCAATTCGTGGCGGAGGAAATTCATTCGTGGCGGCCCGCCACCAATAAATGCGTGTAGAGGAAACACTGCATGTATAAATAAATAAAAACATTGAATTGATTGTCAATTATAATGATCAGATAAGACCAACAACAAACACAGAAAACAAAATGCATTACTTGCATTGCGAAATACATACTTTCAACTTGTCGAAGTTGGTGCAGCCCAAAAGTTCACCCAGTTGCAGCAAGGCTGGATAGTTAGTGTGGTGGGCTATTTCATGCTTAATGAGCCAATATAAGCACTTAAATGCCCTCACCACGGCCTCATGCTCCAGGACAACTGTGGGCTCAAATGAGATCAGGACTGTGTTGCCTGAAATAAAATGCAGAGGTTGACCACCCAGTCCACAAACAAGAAAGCAAGCAAGCATCATCAGTACAGTATCAAGGAGCCGTAACACTTATAATAAAATTATAAATAAAATATATATTTTTTACCTGCTGTCAAACTTGACTGGCGCTGACAGGCTAATTTATGATGGTCAGATGAGATGTGGTTGTCAAGTTTGTCCTTTCTGTAGGACTGGCAGGGTGACTCTATAAAAGTCCGGGTCTGGGTTCCTCTCACAACCCCCTGCCTGTGTTGCCTACATATCCGGCAGAACATTCCTAAAACCAAAAATGAAAAATTCCCCATTCATTCTGTTTATGCCAATAATGGTAATAAAACGTTTTCACATTTTTATCTATTTTGCACCTAACCATACCAATATCGGTTTTGTAGAGCCAGGAGTACTTCTGCTCTGACAGCCAAGCTGGATCAAAGCCTGTCTTCCTGTGCTTGTCGACGCGTAGAGCTGTATCCGTGCTGGGTTTGGTAGGACGGTTAACGTTGTTACTCAACTATTCTATTATGTGACTAGAACAAATATGATAATTTATAGACTTTATTGTTGAGCCACAAAGCCATCACTTTTTTTTTTTTTTTTTTTACTGTTTTGACACTATAACAATCTTGACTTCACTATCTGTCCATTTTCTCAGCTGGTTCTTCCTGCTCGTGCTCTCTCACTCTCTCTCTCTCTCTCTCTCTCTGTGTCATCTCCATCCTCCTCTCTCCCTCTTTGCACTGACAATCACACACAAACATATATGACAGGGTCTGGTTAAAAAGTCTGCAAGTCTGGCAACATCATTTTCCTGTTTTTTCACTACCTTTCATTATCTACCTGTCATCTGTCAGTGATGACATGCTGACATGTTTAAATAGCAAAAATGTTTTGCTAATTCAAGATTCATGTTTTTTTATTGCCATGTGTGTCAAACGTTTATTACATCCTATTACAAGTAATGAAGGGGGGTGCTGAGGGTGCTGCACCAGAACCATAGGTTCTCAAGGCTACTTGTGGTCTTGACTACCTGTCCACTTTCTCACCTGGTTCTTGCTGTCTCTTTGGTGTGCTGACTCCATCCTGCTCTCTCTCCTCCTCCTCTCCCTCTCTCTCCTCCTCTCTCCCTCTTTTGCTGTCCACCGAAAGGCAAACATAACAACCAGAATATGTATAATCTAATAAGAGGTATACATTGATCCATATCAATTTATAACATCATTCTAATTGTATATTGGGTTGCTGTGGGCAATGCAGTCAGATAATGTCATTTTGACTTGACTCTCTCACCTGAAAAACAATCATATGTCCATCTATGGAAAAACAGACATTTCCAATGAGTGAGGGTTTGTTCCAATGCTTCAATCCACTTTTTTATTGTATTTTATTACCATAAAGCCCAATTCTAGCAGAATAAGACATATTGTATTATTACTACTACTATCTATTATTACTAATCACCTCTGAGCTAGCTAGCTAGCTTGCTAGTTCGTTAACACTATTCACACAATGGAACTATAGCCACTTTCTAGTCACCATGGAACTATAATATGACACTTTCTAGTTAAGTCACAATAATAATGAACAATTTGAACCAATGTTTTCTGTCAGAAATACAGAAATTATATTTGCTACGGTTACTTACTTTCATCTGCTGACTTCCTTCATCTGTCTCTCTCTCACACACACACTCCCGCGCTAAACAATTATTCTCCGGGCGAAGCACGAGACTACTTGCGAACCAATGGGGTGCGTGTATGTAGGCTACTGGACCGGAGTGTGTAACATCATCTGTAATTGGGCTAGAATGATTTAAGAAAATAATAATAATGATAATAATAATAATGATTATTCTCTTTTAGGTCGTGCTGAGATGAAATTTAGGGATACTCAAGCACCCCTAAAAAGCGTCTAAAATCGTCCATATCGCCAGATTCGGGTTGGGTGCGTTTAATAAACACGGGAAGTTAGCCTGCTTGTCAGAGGTTTGGGGTCTAGGCTCTACGCTAACCTTTTTCACTAGGAGCACATGTGCTCCTAAATGAAAAATTTTAGGGGCACACAAAGAAATTTAGGAGCACAGTGAAACATTTTATTATAACACATTTTTATTAGTGATTTTGCCATTTTTGCACCAAAATCACACATTGGCCCATGCCTACAGCCCTACTAGACGCAGAGTTGATGGCATTGTATTATGGTAACTAGCTGTGTCAAGTTCTCCTGGTTAGCAGCATGTTCATTCATTCATCCATGTCATGCCTGTCAGCTAGCAGCTAGCAGCCCAGCCAGGCTTTAGGGCTAGGTCTGTCAGCTAGCAGCCCAGCCAGGCCATGCAGAGGTCTGTCTCCATGCTGCCCACCTCCCTGCTGCTGGGTCAGGCTACATCAGTCACACACGGTGGCCAGACAACTCCACATCTAGGGGTATTAAACTACCCCACATCCAGATGACCAGTCCCCAGCCCCATGCTGCCCGGGGTGGTGACATGTGGAGGTGGCCAGCCCAGCACGGTGCCTCTGCGGCGGCTAGCTGTTAGCACACCACCATCCCCGGGGGTCCCACCTCTCTGCCACACTCAAGTACAACATGTTGCATTTTCATGCCATTAGGCAACTTGCTTCCTAGGGTTTCCTAGGGTTAGAGATGCATTTGGACTTCTGGAGTACCTCCACTACTTTCAATGGGTTCTGAAGGTCTGAGAGCTTTCTACTTTCTACCCTGGGTAGTTAACCCTGGTTGTAACCTTGGGTTCAAATCTGGAGTGTGTGGGACCAAATCTGTAGATGTGGTGAGCTAATGAAGCTAATGAAGCTTGAGATGAGAAAAGGGCGCTTGTCTCTTTAAGGCCCAGGAGGGAGTTAGCGATTAGCGATGTTAGCTTAGCGCCAGTTTAACAGAAGTAACTTCACTTTTAACATGACTTCCCGTGGTCGTAGCGGGCTGGCTGACGGCTTAAAATGTGGCCAGTGGCCACACGGTTCGCGCAGATTTATTTTTAGAATAAAAAAAATAAAAAAACTGTACTCGCACAGTGTGCTCGTGAATTTATTTCTCTAGTCGCACAGATGTATTTTTAGTCGCAATTGCGAGTGAAATGGTCGCACTGTCGAGCCCTGAGTCTACGTCCGTCCATTACTAAAACTATGATTGTTGGCCTTTATTTGCACTTCCAGCAGAGACGAATGGCTTGTTTGAGATTAGCACGTCAGAGCGTGTGTGTGGAGGGAGCTGAGCCCCGCCCTTCGTGAAACGAGGAGACAAGCGGACAAGCGTGGCAACAAAACGCACAGAGGAGAAACATATTAAATGAGGGTGCACATAAATTAGGCAAATGACACAGAATAAACATATTTCGACCACATAAGAAACATATTTCGGCCATATACAACTGGGAGAAAAATATAATTATAAAAAAATAAAAAATAAATGAACCAAATTGACATTGAACATTTTTCTTGGGGGGGCGGGAGGTCCCCTCCCAAGGCAATCGTAGGGGAAACACTGGTGGTGTGGTTTCAGGCGGGATTTGAACTCACAACCTTCCGATCACAAGTCCAACTCACTATCCACTAGACCACCACTACCCCTTTGTGTAACGTCCTGTCTGATAACATGTCATCATTGTGTAACGTCCTGTCTGATAACATGTCATCATTGTGTAACGTCCTGTCTGATAACATGTCATCAAATTGCTCCAGACTGCTTGTCATCCCCGATGACATTGGCTGACTGCCAGTTTAGGACAGAATGCTTCAAAGCATAACAATCATATTATTATGACGTCATATTGTTTGTTATATTGAAATATATGGGTTAGGGTTAGAGAGGTTCAAAAGTCACTTTATAATCCCATCACTGGGAAATTTGTATTGGGCTTACACTCCACAGCAGCCAACAAAGAGCAACAGACAATACAGAATGTTAACACACAAACAGAAGACAGCCCTGATTAAAACAAGAGTGGAAATAAAATGATAAGCAAGATATGTTCACATTCATCTGGTGCAGTTTAAAAGTTTAACAGAAACGGGAATAAAATAATTTTTAAATCTATTTAATCTAGAGCGGGGGACTCTGAACCTCCTCCCAGAGGGCAGCAGTTCATACTCTGCATGTAGGACATGGGAGGGATTCATGAGAATTCTATTAGCCTGTCTGAGAGTAGCCTGTTCAAAAATAGACTGCAGGGATGAGTGGTCTTTCACCCCTATGATCTTCCATGCAGTCTGTATCAGTCGGACCAGTTTGGACCTTAGTTGTACAGATAGGTTACCAAACCAATATGTAATGCCGTATCTGATGAGACTCTCTAAGACAGACTGGTAGAAGAGTAGCATACATTTTTGGTCAACACCATGAACTCTAAGGCGGCGTAGGAAGTGTAGTCGTTGTTGTAATCTGCTACAAAGGCTGTCTACATGAGTGCTCCAGGTGAGTGAGTTGTCAATGAAAACCCCAAGATACTTGTAAGAGGCGACCTGAGAGATGGATTGTTTGTGGATGAGGGTTTGACAGTCTGCACTTTAAGGCCATATTCATTCTATGACTATAACTTGAATATGTTTTGGTAAACAACTAAAATAACAACAGTTCTGTCAAAGAGTCCAAATGGACCTAACTGTAGCTTGGCTACTGTTTTCCAATTCTGGAAAAAGAAATGTTCAATGTTTTGATTACATTTCGTCACTCTGTTTTAATATTGTGATCATCTGTGTTGGTAGGATTCCCTGCACTGTGAACTGTCCATCTGGGCAGAGAGATGGAGGCTTCTGCTTACTCAGTGTCAGAGAGCCAGAGGACACACCTTGGGTCCCCTGATGCAGAGGCAGAAGGACAGAACCACCGGAAGGACAATCTTATTAGGCTCCAGCCACCACCACCACCACCACCTCCCACCCACAGGGACCATCACTCTCCCAACATTAAAGAAGAGTACGACACACCGTGGGACAGGTTTCTACGGGACTTTATCAAAAACCAAAAGGCCAAAGATGAGATGCTCAGTAGAGATACGTCAGGGTGTCACCTCTCTGAAGCAGCGAATGACATGGATAGTGACAGTAATGACATGGTTAGTGACAGTAATGGCAGTTCAGAGGTCAAGACTGGAGGTCAGGAGGTCAAGATCGAAGAGTGCTATGGTAGGAATTCCTCTCAGCAAAGGCCAACCACAGGCCGCGCTAGAGCTGACCAATCACATCCTGAGTCAGGTGGTCACAAGAGCAGCTCAGTGATTGGATTACAGGAGCAGCAGAGAAGGACAGCGGCAGGGCAAACCTCTGAGCAAAGGAAACATAGTTGTGGTCATGAGGACATGCGCCAGTGCTACGTCCAGTGTGGGAAGAAACTAAACACGGCGGATATTGTGAAAATACAGCAGCGAATTAGAAGACCAGACCAACACCGTTGTGCTACAACTGATCAGTAAGTCACACATGCTGCTAACGCGTGCTGCTAACGCTAACACATGCTGCTAACGCTAACACATGCTGCTAACCCCTAACACATGCTGCTAACGCTAACACATGCTGCTAACCGCTAACACATGCTGCTAACCCCTAACACATGCTGCTAACCCCTAACACATGCTGCTAACCCCTAACACATGCTGCTAACCCCTAACACATGCTGCTAACCCCTAACACATGCTGCTAACCCCTAACACATGCTGCTAACCCCTAACACATGCTGCTAACCCCTAACACGTGCTGCTAACCCCTAACACGTGCTGCTAACCCCTAACACGTGCTGCTAACCCCTAACACGTGCTGCTAACCCCTAACACGTGCTGCTAACCCCTAACACGTGCTGCTAACCCCTAACACGTGCTGCTAACCCCTAACACGTGCTGCTAACCCCTAACACGTGCTGCTAACCGCTAACACGTGCTGCTAACCCTAACACGTGCGGCTAACCCTAACACGTGCTGCTAACCCTGTCCACAAGTATCCTGTTCAATAATTCACCATAGGGTGCCAGGTGTACTGTATGCTAATGGTGGTCATTGAATTGATATGATGAGTCATACTGCAGGTGCATGACTATAATCATACTGCAGGTGCATAAGTCCATTTGTTATTGTATTAGCTCAGTATTTACACATTTCAACAGCAGCTTAACAGTTATTAAAGGGCAGTTGGTAATTAAACAGTTGGTAGTTAAAGGACGGTAGGTAATTAAACATTTGGTAATTAAACAGTAGGTAATTAAACAGTAGGTAATTAAACAGTTGGTAATTAAACAGTTGGTAATTAAAGGGCAGTTGGTAATTAAACAGTTGGTAGTTAAAGGGCAGAACTATAAGCACGTCTAACAGATGAATGTCATGTATGATAAGGCAGCAAGCTGGCTTGGAAGGGAGCTGCCAGTCAAGCGTGCAAAGGCCACGCCCACACAGCCTCAGAACTGTCTGACCAGGAAGTAGAGCCTAACTAGAAGATTATTTTCATAGTTTATTATGTGTTAACATTTTTCCTGGACACAAAATACAATTGGAACCATTTAATGTTTACTTTCCAGACCCTTTTTATTACAGCAAATGCAATCAGTAATATTATAATTGCATTTGCAGGACGTGTCCTGTCAGTCTAGATGGGAGTTCGGTGAACTGTTTGTCTGTCATGTCTAATCGACCTGCGTTGTTTCTGCCTCCAGTGTTTCCAGCCGCAGGTCCTCTTCAGCTTATGTAACCATGGTAACCATGTATGAACCAGAATGCACCGAGTCCCCTGGATCTGGCTGTGGTTCTCCAGCCCTGAAAAGCCCACAGTGGGGTCCAGAGATGGTGGCAGTGAAGCTGGAGGAAGAGGATGTAGAGGAGAATGGTGTGATGGTGAAAAGCCCACAGTGGGGTCCAGAGATGGTGGCAGTGAAGCTGGAGGAAGAGGATGTAGAGGAGAATGGTGTGATGGTGAAAGAAGAGGATGGAGGAGACCAAAGGAGGGAGGAGGGAGTGACGGTGAATCAAGAGGACAGAGGAAAAGTGGAGATGAAAGACAGTGAGATGGATGGTAAGTAGGGATGCACCGAACATTCGGCCACCGAATGTATTCGGCCGAATATCGCAAAATAAAGCACATTCGGTATTCGGCCGAATGTGTGAAAACACCGAATGTTTACCACCGAATAGTGGCCGTGTTTTGATGACGCAATACAATTAAATATAACTCTCAACAGGCGCGCGGCGCGAGGCGACGCGCTTTCAAAACTGCTGCGTTCGTAAATTCACTCAGGAAGTCCGATCAGCACTCGTGGAATGCCTCTCGTCCAATCAAATGACTCGGTTTCTCTATGACGTCGGGCCCAGTGTGCGCTCCAGCGCTCTCAGAGCGACTTTACGAACGCAACCTTACACTCATCTAGCTAGTTAGCTTAGCAGTCGTAGCGGAAGAAGCAGAGTTGTTGCCTTGTTGAAAACATATTCAGACTCCCAGCTGTTCTACACGAGTTTATGACATGCAGCTGTATCATGCGGTGGTTTCTATGCAAACCAGAGACTATAAAAACAAAAGATATTCATTCTGAAATAACATGAACTATTATCCTTACACTCAGGTGGACTCAATTCAACTTGTTGAATGACTTGTTGAAGACATTTAGCATTTGACCTAATTTTAAGAGTGACAAAGGGTCTGAATACTTATGTCCATGAGGTATTTCTGTATTTACATTTTAATACATTTGCAAACATTAAAAAACGTTTTTACTTAGATTATATTACTGTGTGTGGATTGATGGCAAATCTATTCAAAAATGTGAAAAAAGTGAAGGGGTCTAAATACTTTCTGAAGCCTATGTAGAGACAAATCATGAATATCATTAACTTGAACCCTGGAAAGCAGTAGAGATTAAATCCCACGATAATTAGTTATAATAAGTTATATATAAAAGTTCTTTTTTTTCAATCTCAATTTCTTTGAGAAGCATGAATAAAAAGCAAAATGTATTTAGTTTATGCAATGATCAAATTAAAAACTGCCGATACACATTCGGTATTCGGCCAAGTGTTTCCTTAAATTCGGCTTCGGCCTCGGCCAAGAATTTTCATTTCGGTGCATCCCTAATGGTAAGTCTTTGTTATTGGTGAGTGTCATTGCACTGTTGTAAAACCAATGCTGCCAGTGCAGTGTAAGTCAGTCAGTACCTGCATCGTCTGACAGTCCTGCTCTCTCCCGCTGTGTGGGGTTGATATATCAGGGCTAGTTCCCCAATCTAACCCAGTCCTGGACTACAGGACAGCCACATGTAAACACTTTTATCCAAAGTTACTTACTACATTTGTCTGAAGTAAGTGAATCAGTTTACAAAATTGGGGAATAAAACATAATAAAAACAGATCAATTTTAGGAATAGCAACTGCATTCTACTGCACTCTACTGCCCTCTACTGCCCTCTACTGCTCTCTACTGCCCTCTACCACTCTCTACTGCCCCCTACTGCTCTCTACTGCACTCTACTGCTCTCTACTGCCCCCTGCTGTCCTCTACTGCAGTGGTTCCCAACCTTTTTTGTCTTGTGTACCCCTTGAGCTGTTTTGCCATGCCAGAAGTACCCCCTCACTCATGCGTGTTGATTATTTCCAAACATGTTCAATTAAACTCTAACTTGCAAATATAACATTTATTACTGACACACAGAGAGCATGTCTCCAAAACTCTAAACACATTTTCTGCTTTACACACATTTTGCTATTCAAAATGGCACTTTTTAAATGCACTGAACACGGTTTTCTGCACACAACAATCTGACATAAAGTCACATGTTTGCCATTTCAAAACATTGCCATTCAAAATTAGACTACATGAGCTAATTGGCCAATACATGTGCCACCTGGCCACCTCAATGGTTAATTGTTACCACTTCAATCAGGGAAAAAAACAGTGTACACCTCAGGGTTTCCGTTAGAAAAATTTGCCGTCGGACATCGTGTCCGGGAAGAATTCGATTTACCGGACAAACGTGATATATTCCGGTCATCATATTAAAATATAATAAATTTTTTTTTTTTCCAAAATCATATATTTTTTTCCTCCAAATCTAATGTTTGTCGCGGTGATTACTGTTGTGTAGCGGCCTATATATGCCATTTAATGTCTATTTCTCATCCGATACGATTAGATGCGAGCTATATAATATATAATAATATAACATGATTTGACGCATGCGCGCTATGCCATGCGTCAAATCCAGCGCTGAACGGGTCCAGCGCTGAACGGGCGCCTCACTGGGAACTGAACAGACAGCATCGATCAATGAACGGACTCCACATTACGTTAACTGAAGTTTGTTAAATTGTTTGGGATTAATGTGAGTTTTCTATTTTCTCTTTACAGTTTTACCCTTTTTTTTTTAAATCAATAAAACAACGTCATTTCTATAAGTCTCGCTGGTTGGGAAGGCATTTCGTTTAGCTCGGGAGTATGACAATGGGAAGAACATAACTGTTTATTGAGAAACAATTGATAGGCAGTCTGGGATACGTATATAAAGAAATACCACAATGTCTAGATGTATAACATTTTATTGAACAGTAACAGTGCAAGCATGTAGGCTACGGGGAACAGGGATTTTGGTCAGTAGGTCCTTTGTACAGAGGGCGTTTCTCTCCGACAACGCGTTCCCAGGTACCATGGAAGTCATAGGTAGTCCAGCACACTGACAGAGAGACAGACAGACAGACAGACAGACAGACAGACAGGCAGACAGACAGATAGACAGACAGACAGACAGACAGACAGACAGACAGACAGTCAGCTTACGTCTACCCTTTTGAGTGGAATTACTCCTTTAATTAGCTGTTAGCCATCTCAAAGCCCCCTGAGTTGCTCGTCAACACTGAGAATAGACCACATTATAGAAACCAAAACACCGTTTTTTTAAATCCACAGGGAATAACCGAGAGTGTAAGGAAAGGCACACCCAGCGCTGTCAGTGGTGGGGAGACTTGAAGTGGCTTTGCTTGATTTCCATCACAGATTCAAGGATTGAAACACTGATGAAAATAGGGAGTAATAGTGATGGGATTATTTTAGATTATTTTAGATTAGATTAGATTAGATTAGGTGAGATTCAACTTTATTGTCATTGCAGAGTACAAGTACCAGACAACAAAATGCAGTTTAGCATCTAACCAGAAGTGCAAATAGTGATATAAAAACAAACACTTAACTTTCGGGGAAACTGCTAAAATAAAATAAATTAAATAAATTAAAAAAGAAAGCGACTATTAGCACCGCCGAATGACAACAAACGTATGAGTAATGAGTAAAACAATGTCACTTTTATAGTATGTTGTTTAACTTGCCGTTCGGTCGCCATGGCTCTGGTGTGTGTAGCAGCTTCAGCTAGCTGGCTGGAAACTTCTAGGGGTGCGTTCGTAAACACGCTCTGAGAGCGCCGGAGCGCACGCTGGCTTCGATGTCACAGAGCGACCGAGTCGTTCGATTGGACGAGAGGCGTTCCGCGAGTGCTGATCGGATTTCCAGAGCGTGTTTACGAACGCACCCAGCCAGCTTTAGCGAATTGTATTCAAAGGGAATTATTTTCACCGGACAATATGTCCGACGACTTTTCAATTTGTCGGACTTCACCAAATTTTACCGGACAAAGACCGGCAATTGCCGGTTAACGGAAACCCAGGTACACCTACATGCCCACACACTCACTGAAAATAGAAAAATAAATAATAATACATTTGATTTGATATTTGTTTCTTTTCCCTTTCTCCTGCTCTCTGTCTGAGGTGCAGTGATGTCATCCTTTTCTCATCCCAGAGTCTTGACTGATGGGGAGAGGAAACAGACAAGATGAGACAGGATAAAACTTATCACACACACACACACACACACACACACACACACACACACACACACACACACACACACGCATAGAGAGAGAGAGAACACATTCAAGACATTATGATTATCACAAATTCCCTCTCAGGGACAAGAGCTAATTGAACCAGAATATCATCACAAGTGTCAGTTGCACTTGCAATACAGCCACCCACACCCCCAACCATCCACACACACACACACACACACACACACACACACACACACACACACACACACACACACACACACACACACACAATCATACACACACACACACACACACTTAAACTTCTTATCTAACTCTACTGATTATTAATGAAAATCATTTGAGCCACTCCCCTTTAATACATAGATATTTACACCATTGTGAAAAATATTCTGACTCACCCAGTAGCTGTTGCAATTCTTTTTTTTCATCAGTTGAGCTTTAATGAGAGACTTGAGGTTGCTTCTCTTTTATAAGCTTTGACAGTTCTGGAGGCAGTGTGGCAACAGCAGTCACCAGGCTGCTCTCCACACTCAGTCTGTTCCTTGGCTTGGTTTTGATTTGGGTCAAATCTGAGAAGGTCACTTCACACATGTAGATCCCAAAGGCAAAAGTTCATTCAATGCACACTTTCCCAGCACTGGATATTCCTTTTCAACATCACACCAAAACTCTGTCAATGACTTGTCAGCATGTGCCATCTTCAACCCACGATCAGAGGACATGTCCATCAGATTTTCCTGCAGGCTTGCAGGAAGGCTGCTGCTGCTCCTGTCATTCACTCTGAATGGGTTCCTCACCCAATCCAGTTTTTCTGACTTTGTTTCAATGTCATGAAAGTACTGGTTGAAGTCAGTGTCAAGTTTGGACAGATGTGCTTTAACTATTTTCACCACAGGACCTCTGTCAGCATCAGTGGTGGCGAGATGGCCATCAAGTAGTGGGAAACAGCTCACATCTCCATCCTTACATTTCCTCTCCCATAATTTAACCTTCTTTATAAATCCATTCACTTTGTCATACATGTTAAGGATGTGTGAGTACTTGCCCTGAAGTGAAAGGTTGAGCTCATTCAGCTTAGTGAAGACATCAGCAAGATATGCCAGCTGCGCAACCCACACTGCATCCTCAAACAGGGCTGCAAGAGGTTGGTCGTTTTCTGTCAGGAAAGCAAACACCTCGTTGCGCAATTCATAGAGCCGCAGCAGCGTTTTGCCACGAGACAGCCAGCGAACGTCTGTGTGAAGCAGTAGCTGCTCATGCTCTGACCCGCTGCCATGACAAAGAGTTTGAAACAGTCTGTAGTTCATTGGCCGGGACTGAATGAAGTTAATCACCATAACTGCGTCGTCCATAACTGCACTTAACTCGGGCTCATCCTTTTGCTGGCGAGTGCCTCCCGGTGAATAATACAGTGCATCCACTTAATTTCGGGGTTCACCTTCATCACACGCCCAAGCAGCCCACGCACCTTACCCGTCATTGCTGCCGCTCCATCGGTACAGATGTGACTGCAGGATTTCCACTCCAGATCTGACTCTTCTTTATAACGCACAAAAGCCAGCAGCTGAGCCTCCCCACTAACGTCGGTCATTTCATCTAATTGCAAAGCGAACTGACCTGCTTGCTTAATTTTATCCACCACTTGTCCGACAATATTTATGGACATATCATCAATCCGATGGGAGACGGTATTGTTTGATAATGGTACCAACTTGAGCGCGTCAGCTGCTTTGTTGTCCAGCATAGTTTTAGCCAAAATCATAGCGGCAGGCAAAATCAGATCTTCAGCGATTGAATGTTTTTTTTTAAATTAGCCACCAGTAATGAAACAGCATAGGACGCCTCCAATGCTTTGCTTGACACACTTGCCGCTTTCTTCAGTGTAGCCTGACTTGACTTGAACTCTGACAGTTTTCGCTTGAAAAAGTCGTCAGTTTTACCAACAGTTGCTAGGTGTTTGGTGCTCTGGTGTCGCTGTAAATGGGCTGGCTTCATTGAATTATTAGCCAGGACTTCGCCGCAGAAAAAGCACTGTGGCTGTGGTGGATCAGCCGATGTACATGTAAATCCCCACAAAACATATGTTTCCAAATAATAGCGGGGTCCTTTTTAATTTTTTCTCTCTGATCTAACCGTCTGATCTGCCTCTGATCTGACCGTTACTGTAGCTGGTCGTTTTAGCCATCTGTCCATCTTTGCGGTATACTGACAGGCCTAGCTGACTTGCGCGCGAAAATGATCGTGAACGTGATTTAAATGTGACGTGACTACCACTTGTGTTACAGTCATCACCTGTCGGGGAGGAATTAAGTTGCAGCGTACCATTTTAACAACAGGTTTATGAAACGACTATATTTAGTTGTTTTTTGGGAAAGGGAAATAAATTATAATTCCAAATCTTTCCACGTACCCCCTGCAATCCCCTCACGTACCCCTAGGGGTCTGCGTACCCCCGGTTGGGAACCACTGCTCTACTGCACTCTACTGCCCTCTACTGCTCTGTACTGCCCCCTGCTGTCCTCGACTGCCCCCTGCTGTCCTCTACTGCTCTCTACTGCCCCCTACTGCTCTCTACTGCCCCCTACTGCTCTCTACTGCCCCCTACTGCTCTCTACTGCACTCTACTGCTCTCTACTGCCCCCTGCTGTCCTCTACTGCACTCTACTGCCCTCTACTGCTCTCTACTGCCCCCTGCTGCCCCCTGCTGTCCTCTACTGCTCTCTACTGCTCTCTACTGCACTCTACTGCTCTCTACTGCCCTCTACTGCTCTCTACTGCCCTCTACTGCTCTCTACTGCCCTCTACTGCCCTCTACTGCTCTCTACTGCCCTCTACTGCTCTCTACTGCCCTCTACTGCCCCCTGCTGTCCTCTACTGCTCTCTACTGCCCTCTACTGCCATCTACTGCCATCTACTGCCCTCTACTGTCCTCTACTGCCATCTACTGCTCTCTACTGCTCTCTACTGCTCTCTCCTCTCCTCTACTGCTCTCTACTTCCCTCTACTGCTCTCTACTGCTCTCTACTGCCCTTTACTGCCCTCTACTGCCATCTACTGCCCTCTACTGCCCTCTGCTGTCCTCTACTGCCATCTACTGCTCTCTACTGCTCTCTCCTCTACTGCCCTCTACTGTCCTCTACTGTCCCCTACTGTCCCCTACTGCTCTCTCCTCTCCTCTACTGCTCTCTACTTCCCTCTCCTCTCCTCTACTGCTCTCTACTTCCCTCTACTGCTCTCTACTGCCCTCTACTGCCCTCTACTGCCCTCTACTGCCCTCTACTGCTCTCTACTGCCCCCTACTGCCCTCTACTGCTCTCTACTGCTCTCTACTGTCCTCTACTGCCCTCTACTGTCCTCTACTGCTCTCTACTGCTCTCTACTGCTCTCTACTGCTCTCTACTGCCCTCTACTGGGCTCTACTGCCCTCTGCTGTCCTCTACTGCCATCTACTGCTCTCTACTGCTCTCTCCTCTCCTCTACTGCCCTCTACTGTCCTCTACTGTCCCCTACTGCTCTCTCCTCTCCTCTACTGCTCTCTACTTCCCTCTACTGCTCTCTACTGCCCTCTACTGCCCTCTACTGCCCTCTACTGCCCTCTACTGCTCTCTACTGCTCTCTACTGCCCTCTACTGCTCTCTACTGCCCCCTACTGCCCTCTACTGCCCTCTACTGCTCTCTACTGCCCTCTACTGTCCTCTACTGCCCCCTACTGCTCTCTACTGCCCCCTGCTGTCCTCTACTGCTCTCTACTGCTCTCTACTGCCCCCTGCTGTCCTCTACTGCCCTCTACTGCCCTCTGCTGTCCTCTACTGCCCTCTACTGCTCTCTACTGCTCTCTCCTCTCCTCTACTGTCCTCTACTGTCCCCTACTGCTCTCTCCTCTCCTCTACTGCTCTCTACTGCTCTCTACTTCCCTCTACTGCTCTCTACTGCCCTCTACTGCTCTCTACTGCTCTCTACTGCCCTCTACTGCTCTCTACTGCTCTCTCCTCTACTGCTCTCTACTGCTCTCTACTGCTCTCTACTGCCCTCTACTGCTCTCTCCTCTACTGCTCTCTACTGCCCCCTGCTGTTCTCTACTGCACTCTACTGCTCTCTACTGCTCTCTACTGCTCTCTACTGCACTCTACTGCTCTCTACTGCTCTCTACTGCCCTCTACTGCTCTCTACTGCTCTCTCCTCTACTGCTCTCTACTGCTCTCTACTGCTCTCTACTGCTCTCTACTGCTCTCTACTGCTCTCTACTGCTCTCTCCTCTACTGCTCTCTACTGCCCCCTGCTGTTCTCTACTGCACTCTACTGCTCTCTATTGCTCTCTACTGTTCTCTACTGCACTCTACTGCTCTCTACTGCCCTCTACTGCTCTCTCCTCTACTGCTCTCTACTGCTCTCTACTGCCCTCTACTGCTCTCTACTGCTCTCTCCTCTACTGCTCTCTACTGCTCTCTACTGCTCTCTACTGCTCTCTACTGCTCTCTCCTCTACTGCTCTCTACTGCCCCCTGCTGTTCTCTACTGCACTCTACTGCTCTCTACTGCTCTCTACTGTTCTCTACTGCACTCTACTGCACTCTACTGCACTCTACTGCTCTCTACTGCTCTCTACTGCACTCTACTGCCCCCTGCTGTTCGCTACTGCTCTCTACTATACTCTACTGTTCTCTACTGCACTCTACTGCACTCTACTGCACTCTACTGCTCTCTACTGCTCTCTACTGCACTCTACTGCTCTCTACTGCCCCCTGCTGTTCGCTACTGCTCTCTACTGCCCTCTACTGCTCTCTACTGCTCTCTACCTTTCTCTACTGCTCTCTACTGCTCTCTACTGCTCTCTATTGTCCTCTACTGCTCTCTACTGCCACCTGCTGTTCTCTACTGCTCTCTACTGCTCTCTACTGTCCTCTACTGCCCTCTACTGCCCTCTACTGCTCTCTACTGCCCTCTACTGCTCTCTACTGCCCTCTACTGCTCTCTACTGCTCTCTACTGCCCCCTACTGCTCTCTACTGCCCCCTGCTGTCCTCTACTGCCCTCTACTGCTCTCTACTGCTCTCTACTGATCTCTACTGCCCTCTACTGCTCTCTACTGCTCTCTACTGCTCTCTACTGCCCTCTACTGCCCTCTACTGCTCTCTACTGCTCTCTACTGCCCCCTACTGCTCTCTACTGCCCCCTGCTGTCCTCTACTGCTCTCTACTGCCCTCTACTGCACTCTACTGCTCTCTACTGCCCTCTACTGCCCTCTACTGCCCTCTACTGCCCTCTACTGTCCTCTACTGTCCTCTACTGCCCGCTACTGCCCTCTACTGCCCTCTACTGTCCTCTACTGCCCTCTACTGCTCTCTACTGCACTCTACTGTCACACAATTATTCAGAGCTTTGAACGAGATTATTAACACCCGAACAGCCATGGGTGGGGTCATTCACACTAGAACAGCCATGGGTGTGGTCATTAACACTAGAAGTCATGGATGGGGTCCATGGGTGGGGTCATTAACACTAGAACAGCCACGGGTGGGGTCATTAACACTAGAAGTCATGGATGGGGTCATTAACACTAGAACAGCCATGGGTGGGGTCATTAACACTAGAACAGCCATGGGTTGGGTCATTAACACTAGAACAGCCATTGGGGTGGGGTCATTAACACTAGAACAGCCATGGTCGGGGTCAATAACACAAGAACAGCCATGGGTGAGGTCGTTAACACTAGAACAGCCATGGGTGGGGTCATTTGACCTAGTGAGTACAATTAAATTCTACCTTTGAAGTTGATTAAATTTCAGGACCCTCCTTTCATGACTTTTCCGAGATAAGTGCGTTCTACCACCCAGTATCCTGACATGTTCTAAATCTACCTCGTATAAAGCTATTTCTATAACAGGTTTTACCCCAGTTACATACGCAGTAGTGATAGGATATTATATGTCTATGTACAGACAGTTATGAATGATAAACTGTACAGTAGGTCTCGCTATAGCTATCGCAGTAAAGTACTTGCAGTAGCCTACATTTGATTATGTCTGTAATCCTCAACGGATTTTCATGGAACAAATACAATTTTATTTATGATACAGTATATAATGTGTATAAAGTGTATTTATGATACAGTATATAATGTATATCAATTTTCAAATATTAGCATATTTATGACTATTATTTTTTAATAATGATAATCAACCTCTTCTGCATCATATGTGCAGCCACTCCCCGTGATAATCTGACCGTAATCCTGTATGGTGGTACGATGCTTGTAGGAGGTGCAGAGGTTTATCTCTCTGAGAGACATACTTAGACAGATAAACAAATGTTGATATTTAATTTCTCTATATCTTTTTTTTTCTTAATATCCTAATGCTGTATGTAAAGCACTTTGAATTGCCCTTGTTGTATAAAATGTGCTATACAAATAAACTTGCCTATGTAACCCTGTATATGTTCCTATTCTTACAGACCAGCAGAGCTCCAACCCAGGTTCAGACAGCGAGCCCAGCTCCACCACACCAGGAAACCATCAACAACACAGGAGCTCGAGGCGGAAGAATCACCTTAAAACACACCCACAGACTTACACCGGAGAGAAGACCTACCGCTGCCCACTGTGTGGGAAGAGTTTTAGTGAAGCAGGAGCCCTGAAGAAGCATCAGAGAATACACACAGGAGAGAAACCATACCACTGCTCCCAATGTGGGAAGAGGTTCAATCAAGCAGGACATCTAGAGAAGCACCAGAGAATACACACAGGAGAGAAACCATACCACTGCTCCCAATGTGGGAAGAGGTTCAATCAAGCAGAACATCTAAAGAAGCACCAGAGAATACACACAGGAGATAAACCATACCACTGCTCCCAATGTGATAAGAGTTACAGTGAAGCAGGAAATCTAATGACTCATCAGAGAACACACACCGGAGAGAAACCATACCACTGCTCCCAGTGTGGGAAGAGTTTCAATCAAGCAGGACACCTGAAGATTCATCAGAGAATACACACCGGAGAGAAACCATACCACTGCTCCCAGTGTGATAAGAGTTTCAGTGAAGCAGGAAATCTAATGGCTCATCAGAGAACACACACCGGAGAGAAACCATACCACTGCTCCCAGTGTGGGAAGAGTTTCAATCGAGCAGGACAACTAACGATTCATCAGAGAACACACACAGGAGAGAAACCATACCACTGCTCCCAATGTGGGAACAGTTTCAGTCAAGCAAGAGGTCTGAAGAAGCATCAGAGAACACACACAGGAGAGTAACCATACCACTGCGGGAAGAGTTTTAGTCAGGCAGGACTACTAATGATTCATCAGAGAACACACACAGGAGAGAAACCATACCACTGCTCCAAGTGTAGGAAGAGTTTAAGTGAAGGAGGAAGCCTGAAGATGCATCAGAGAACACACACAGGAGAGAAACCATACCACTGCTCCCAGTGTTGGAAGAGTTTTAGTGAAGCAGGACACCTGAAGATGCATCAGAGAACACACACAGGAGAGTAACCATACCACTGCTCTGGAAACAATCGTAGCTCTACGTTGGGTATTACCTACTGGTTATGCGGAGTTATTACAGGCATGTGAGCCGCACTGCCTATACTGTAATTCATGTGAAGTGAATGTGGCTCGTAATAAAATTAACGATGTTGTTATCAGTCGAGAAAATGAGTTAAGAAATTCTTTTCTTTTACAACTTCAGTATAAGCATTTGCCTGGTTAGTAATCAAACGTTAAATCACCCTTCTCTGCCCTCTCCCGCTTCCAGACCAACGCCTACCCTATATTTTAGCACTTGGCTTAATTCAGCCGCTTTTCTTTGAGCCGCTATTAACCTGCGTTAAATTTAAAGTATATTTGGTGTTTATAGAAGGAAGCACGTACGCAATGTTAAACAAGCGCAGCTCGTTTTATAAAAAATGCTTACGTCCGCAGTGTTTCCTCCAGGAATTTTTCCATTGGTGGTGGATAGCTCTGTCCGCGCGTGCAGCGCGCGATTTTTTTTCCCGCATGCACGCGCATGAAACGCGCACGCGCGCTCAAAACAACGACCGAATTTCAAACTAGAGGGAGGATGGCAAAAAAAATAAAAAAGGTAAAAAAATCTTCCCAGATCCTCATTTGCACGACCAGCTGTCGCTGTAGGACACGTTCGATTGCAACATTCATTTATCCTTTATGTTCCCAGTTGAGGGCGTGTAGCTGTCGTTAGTTGGCCTGCTTTTATTTAGTTATGCGTACGTTTGAGTTAGTCATCTCTAGGATTGTTGTTTGATATTAGCCTATACTTTCTTTTATCTGCATTTTGAGCAACTGTACAAGACCCAACAACACAACTCTGATACAGGACTAATGTTACCTAGCTGCTATAGCTAACCCTGCTACAAGACCCAACAACACAACTCTGATACAGGACTTATGTTACCTAGCTGCTATAGCTAACCCTGCTACAAGACCCAACAACACAACTCTGATACAGGACTAATGTTACCTAGCTGCTATAGCTAACCCTGCTACAAGACCCAACAACACAACTCTGATACAGGACTAATGTTACCTAGCTGCTATAGCTAACCCTGCTACAAGACCCAACAACACAACTCTGATACAGGACTAATGTTACCTAGCTGCTATAGCTAACCCTGCTACAAGACCCAACAACACAACTCTGATACAGGACTAATGTTACCTAGCTGCTATAGCTAACCCTGCTACAAGACCCAACAACACGACTCTGATACAGGGCTAATGTTACCTAGCTGCTATAGACCCATTTGTACTAAACAACTACAACGTTGTATTGGACAATTGCTAACAATTGCTAACATACTAGACCACTGCTACGTTACTATCAACGAGGCTTACCGTTCGTTCCCGAGGGCACCGCTGGGAAGGTCCGACCATGCCATGCTCCTCGTCCCGAAATATATAGAGAAACTTAAATCCTGCAATACGACACCCAGCCATGCAGTTTCTTATCGCTCATAGCCACTGCTAGCTTCAGCAATGTTTGAAGTGTCTGGGACATATTTTTTCTGGAAAAATCCATCCATCTGTCGCTGACTTTTAGCCCGTTATTTGCGAGGAGAAAACACAGGCGCCCGAGCATTTCGGAAGCTGAGCGGGGATGGTTGAGTCTGCACGGTTCTCATGCCGGTTCACATTTAGACCAATCAGGAGTAGCCCTAATGTCATTAATCTGATTTTGGATCAGCGGTTAGAGAGAGATGGGCGTGGATTTAGGTGCACTTTTAGTCAACATCCATTATAGCGCTGATCTAGGATCAGATATATTTTAATCAGCTAAAATGTAAAACATTTTGTTTGTTTTTGTTTTTTTTTGTTTGTTTTGTGGACTGAATCAATTCGTGGCGGAGGAAATTCATTCGTGGCGGCCCGCCACCAATAAATGCATATAGAGGAAACACTGGTCAGTTTAGAAAAATGTGCTCATGTGAAAGTCAAAGGTGATGTTCAAGTACCTTTTTATAAATGAGGCCCCAGGGGTGGCCAACCAGTTGGAGACTAAGAGCCCCAAAGAATTGTTGGGGTACCAGAAAGAGCCACATCATACATGCAGGCTCACAAAAGCTCTCACTCACACACACGCAATACATTTCCAATAGGCTATGAAACCAGTGGTGTCATTTCAGCAAAAGCCAAGGTATGGCAAGGTACAGAATAGGGGGGTTGAGGGGGGGTTTCAAATCAGTTGTGCAATAGTCTATTTTGGTGAGTTGTTTCTATACAATTGACTTATATTACATTAAGGTAATGAATAAAGGAGACAGCTACAGTATGTAGGTAGTAATCTACATCTTTCCTAGCAGGTGGACCTGGTTCAATCTCCTTAGAAACAAAACATTACAGATTTAGCTATTCTCAACTCTAAATTAACTGCACTGTTAAAACACTAGTATTGTAAGACCTCACCTGTGTCCCTGTACTTGTCTCTGCTGCCCTTTGACCAAAAAAGCTCCTTGTTATGTCCATTCTCCTTTTTTTTTTCACTGGCATATTTGTGTTACAGCTCACCTATTACAAGTGAGACGATTGACAATATCAAAAACATGCTTGCACACACACATATAACTTACTCACACACAAGTTAGTGTTACTGGCCCCAATTTGGTACAATTATTACAGAAATGATTGAAAATAGAGACATGGTTGACATTAAACTAGCTGTTGTTGTACCCTATGTAACATTCGCTACAGTTAGCTTCACAATCGCGGGTGACGTTAGGTCGGGTTTTTCCCTAAAATAAAATGTAATTAGAACATGTTTGTACTGACACAACATGACATGAACTTGTTCATTAATATATTACATTTGAACCAACAGTATTATGGCGTTAATACAGTTTGTTTAACCTACCTGAATGAATGAGAATCGTGGACAAGGTTTTAACATGAACGTTACTCATGGCTTGTTTACTGAGGAACCGATGTCCCGCTCCAGTGTTGCCAGATTGGGCTACTTTTGGTCACTCTGGACGGGTGGATTCGGCAGCTTTTAGACTGGTTGGGCTTGAAATTGTCAATCCTGGCTGGGGGGGGGTGAGATGGAGCCGGGAGGATGTTGAGTTACCGTTGTGGATAAAATCACCAACATGACAACACGTCTTTCAGATACAATTTTCAGGGGATTTTTTTTTATGCAGGTATGGCGAGTGCCATGAATTGCTAAACCAAAACGACGCCTATTGAGACACAGCGAGCGAGCCACACACTTTTAATGAATGGATTAAAGAGCCGCACACAGACAGGCAAAATAACATTGTGTACGTACTAAAGTCTATAAATACCAAATATACTTGAGAATGAGCTTTGTATTTATGCCCTGAGATAGTGGCTCAATTATAGCGGCTGAATTAAGCCAAGTGAGCGGGAGAGGGCAGAGAAGGGTGGCTTCTCTGTAAGTTGCATTTGTAGTGAGGCTGATAGGCATAACAATTGTGCATTTTATGACTAAAGCATGAACCTTTCTACAGTGTTTCTATAGACTGTAAACTTAATTTTTAGACGTGGAACCACTTCAGATTTGACCCTGACAGGTCAGGGGACACACATCATACATGCACGCTTACACACACACATACACAATGTTACCCACACACCTGCCCCAGAGTAGGCATTTACCATCGTCTCCCCTCAACACACTCAGAGTAAAGGGTTTGTTTTAGCCGTACTTCTCAGAAGTTCTCAAAGCTAAAAAGGGAAATATTAGTTTATTCGTTAATGATCGCGGTTAATTTGGCAAACCTTCACGCGGTAAAAAAGTATAATTATAATACGCGAATGAATCATATTACCACAGTATATACAGAACTCTATATTAGTTACTGGGTTCAGGTTGCAATCTCATCTGGAGTCATGGGTTCAAATCCTGCTTCTGACAACTTCGTTTTTGGCTTACATGTTACTAAATATGAAATACGGTGGAAATACACAGTAGTATTCGTTCAGTGGACCACTGACCAACAACGAGTGTTGGGTCATCGCAAATCTGAAGAGCCGCTCGTTTTGTGTGTTTGAGCTAATTCCCCTTCCTCTCACAAGGCTAAAGTACGGACCCCCCCTGGGGTCCCTAGGGTTAGGGTTAGGCCCTACGAGCCAGAACGATCGCAAGGATTAGGGTCAGGGTTAGGGTAAGGTTTAGGGTTAGAATCCTTCATTCTGGCTCGTAGGGTGTTACGCTTGCCTGGCTCTTGACAAGGTAACAAAAAGGGAGACGACACATGGTTAACAATAATAGGATATTTATTAAAGAATATAATGTTGAATGGAAATAATGATAAAGAAAATAGTAACGACAACCAAAAACGGCTGCTGGTCGACAAAGGAAGAGAGAGAGTCCATCAATCTAACCCACTCTTAAAGTGATCCAGGGACAATTAGCATCATCACCCACACCTATGCCCATCTGGAACACAGAGAGAAGGTAGACCGGACAACAGGTGTAATAGCGCCCACTATAGGTTCTGGTGTGGATCGTCACATAGGGCCTAACCCTAACCATAACGAATTACTAAACAGAGGGAACAAATGACTAAACCGAGGGAACTAATTACTAAACCGAGGGAACTAATTACTAAACCGAGGGAACAGATTTACTAAACCGAGGGAACGGATTCACACATCAAATACATTTTTTCTACCATGTGACCCCAGGGGGGCTCCGTACTAAAGTGATCTCAAGAACGAATGGTATACTTTAACCTGTGTCCTTCTTAGTTTATGTAGGAGCTAAAGTATACAGTATTCTGTGATAGCAGTTCGAGAATGAAAACAACAGTGATCAGTTTGAAGAAAGAAACTGTCTGTAAGCAAGACATAAGCAAGACAAACTGTCGATTTCTGAAGTCCTGAAAGTCGGAACAGCGCCACAAAACCAACCAGTGGTCGAACAACAAATAAATAAAGTGTTTACAGGTTTTCGCTTTAACACTAACATCCAAACCTCAAACACAATGACCAAAACCTGAAACTGGTGTATTTTATCTCACACCAATTCTGACAAACACATTTCTTGCTTATCACTCATTTTGCCACTCTAAACCACCCAGTTAACAAAACACTAAATACAATTCTCTACATTTGGCACACACTTCCTTGATAAAATCTATTGTGTTCACATGGAAAACACTACCATTCAGAATGCTAAACTCAAAACATCAATCACACTCCATATGGGCAAACACCTATTGCATTTGAATTACCAATCATAGCTTTAGCAATAAGGGCTAAAGGTGAGCTCTCCTGTGTTGAAATATATCTGAAGTATATCAGGGCTGGATTCGTCATGCCAGGCGATACTTTCCCCTCTGCTTGGCCAGGGAGAACATTACCTGTGATGTTGACAAGGTCTTGTGGCCTTTGTGTAGAGTATATGCAGAAGGCTTTTTTTTCTTTTTCTGTTTGTTCTGTATGAAGAACACTTTACAAATCCAACTTTCATTGCTGAGATGTGTACAATATTTCAGAATAATAATAAAATAACGCAGCCAAAGTAAAGTAATTAAAAGCTAGGTTACTTTTGGGCGAAAAGTATTTAATCAAAAACATGTACTATGTTAATTTCATGTGTGTAGTAGTGCCTATGAAACACTTGATCGATCTAGATCTTGTGTGCAACACTGACTCTTTCAAAGTGAAATATAGGCCCTTGGTATGGCACTAAATTGATGCAGGATGGCAGGTTTTTCTCCAGTGTTTAGAAATGTTGCTGTGGAATTGCATGAAATGTACAAAATATAGATTATGAATCGCCAATGATTCTGTAATAGCTGTTTAGCTGAAATGACTGCACTATGGACAGCAGGGTTCTCCCCAGGAGTCTTGAACAGTATGGAGCTGGGTTGCATGATCACAACCCGACTCACGTTTATTCTTGTCAAAATTCACAGAGGAACATCATAACGCTTTCACTTTTGCTTTAGTTTTAACAACAATAGTGTTGTCGATCAAAAGTAGTTACTCTATCATTACTAAATATATAGTTTAATTTGCCTTGAAATGTTTACAGCGTGTGGCAACACCACTGTGTTTTAATCATTCATCTTTGTAGGGGGAGAGCCAATGTATGTTTTTCAAGTATTCGAGGGCTATGCGAAAATATATTTTGCGTAAGGGGAGGGTCGTCAATTTTGGTATTTTTGAGGTTAAATCCATCCGTGTAACACCCCCATCATAAATAAAGATCAGTCCCGTAACCCAGAAACACAACACGCTTACTGTAAGAAATTGTTATCTTCAGGGTAAAGGTTGTGGTTAGGTATACAGTAAGTTTATGTTTGGTTAGGGATAACGTTTCAGTCTAACCGGATGAGCAGCCTATAACCCTACCTGTAGCCTCGGTCTAACCATAAACTCAAACATAAGCTTGTAACTATGCTTACACTTATGCTCTAGTATGAGGACATCTCACCCCACTCCCTGCCTATGTGTCAGACCCACCTGGGCAATGCATAGCAGCCATTTTGCATTTAACATTGGCCCTTTTGTGTCCCAGACTAGCCCTGAACGTGGCTGATTCCCTGTTCCTTCTGGAGGAGGCTGAGGGGGCTCCAGACCCCTTCTTTGGTGTGATGGGCTCAGGAGACCAGCTCCCCAGTCCCTACAGGATCCCTCAGGTACTTTCAACGTTAACCAACAACAAAACATTTCCTCTACTTTAATTAGAGTTAGAATTCAAATTCTCTGTTGATTCATCAAATGTATTTACAAAGCATTATTCTAAGGCTTAGCACACAGAAAAGGTGGTACATTGATTGACCTTGTTTTATGGCGATTCTGTTACTTCCCCAGCCATGGCAGATTATGGCGGCTGTGACTACACAGCGCTCTCCAGTGGTCAGTTCCAGAACCGCATCGGAGGGGGAGGGTGAGTCAATTCATAGCCAACCTCTACTAGTTGCAACTCTCAGGGATTAAAGTTCTCCGTCGCTACGACGGATTTCCGTCAATTTTTTCCAAGTCGCGACGGATTTCTGTCAATTGGCTACATATGTCCAGTGTACTAGAACCACTCTACTACGGAGTGTTTGTCCGTGAATAACACCGGCTATGCCCCGGGGTAGAAACACAAGACTATGGCTGGATAAGGTCTACAGGTCTCCACGGTCATTTTAAGCCGTCAGCCAGCCCGCTACGACCACGGGAAGTCATGTTAAAAGTGAAGTTACTTCTGTTAAACTGGCGCTAAGCTAACATCGCTAGTCGCTAACTCCCTCCTGACAAGCGCCCTTTTCTCATCTCAATCTCAAAGAGCTTCATTAGCTCACCACATCTACACATTTGGTCCCACACACTCCAGATTTGAACCCAAGGTTCTACCCAGGGTTAGTTACCCCTGGTAGAAAGCCCTTTGCTCTCAGACCTTCAGAACCCATTGAAAGTAGTGGAGGTACTCCAGAAGTCCAAATGCATCTCTAACCCTAGGAAACCCTAGGAAGCCCTAACCCTAATGGCATGAAAATGCAACATGTTGTACTCCCTGTACCCCTGTACGTGTGAGAACATGTCTTTTTACACTAGGCACTTCACATCAAGCATTAGAGCTCCCTACAGGTTCCCGCTAGCTCGCGTGCAAGGCCTCCCAGGAATGGCCTAGGACTCTGAAAGTTGATTTGGTACAATGTAGGGATACAATCAAGGAGTGTGTAGAGTTTGGTGACTGTGACTCTTTCCATGCCCGTTCCCTGGGCCCAAACGTACGCCAGCAGCAGCCACCCACTTTAATGAAGGCTTTTCCGGCCTAGTGGTTAAAGGAAGGTTAAAGGACTTTAGCTCAGCAACCACAAGTGCCACAGACACGGTTCAGATATTTTACGAATCGGCTCGGCCCCACCGACAGGCCACACCCACTTTCATACAAGCCACTCCCCCTAATTGTCTAAGCCACACCCATTATCTGATTATTTGTATGTCAGAGTCAACCCTTGCAATAAGTATCAATTTTATTTCATGAATTGAAAACAGCATTGATATCACATAAATCAGAATCAGAAGACTTTTATTGCCATGACATGTAAACATGTTAGGAATTTGGTTTGGAACAATGGAGCACGGTTTACAGCAGGACAGGTGCAAGACAGGACAAGACAGTGCAAACCAACATCGAAGTGCAAGTCATAATTAATATAAATATAAAGTGCAGAGATTAAGTGTTCAAGTGTTCATATCCAGACAGTCCAGTGGGGGTGGAGGGAGGGTAGATAGATAGATAGGGGGTCAGGTCAGGGGGGGGGGGGGGCAGCGGCATTTAGGAGCCGGATGGCTGTGGGGAAAAAGCTGTTTGTATGTCGGGCCTTCACAGTTTTTAGGGACCGCACCCTCCTGCCTGAGGGGAGCGGGGCGAAGAGACCGTGTCCTGGGTGTGCGGGGTCAGCCATGATCTTCCTGGCCCTCCCCAAAGCCCTACTTTTAAACAGGGCCTCAAGGGGGGGCAAAGGGCAGCCAATCACCCTCTCCGCCGAGCGTATCACATAAAAGCAAACTGGCAATAGAAAAGCTGTTCAAAAGAATCTTCTTCCCTTAAAACGCTAACGTTATAAAATACAAACATATAGTGGAGGTTAAAATGAGAATATGACTTCTCGAGTTGCAAAAAAAAAAAAAGACACAGACTGAAACAGAAAGTGGGAATAAGGTCAAAATACTCACCAGAAGTTTCCGCTAGAAAGATAATAAGACATGTTAGAGTTGCCCCTCCCTAATATAAGCACGTGTGGATGTGACAGAATGGAATAGGTATATTGCTTCCACTTGTACAATCCTCTAAAGATCTTTATGAGTTTCAAGGGCACACCGTTGCTTCCGGACAGGGCTAAAACATAGTCTGTTATTGAGATCAGATGACAAATCTTCACCAAGAGATCAGCGTCTCTAACGTTGGTACTTTTCCTCCACTCTCCCTTTTTTCTTTTCCTTCTCTTGTCTCTATGTCCCTCTCACCTCAGGTTTTAAATCCACGCCAGAAGCCATCACCCTGAAAGAGACGGAGCCGGTCATGGTGACCACTCAGGTGAAGGCGTGGGCCTGGGAGAGGGTTCTTGGATTAGCATCGAAAATTGTCATTTTGAAATTCATTCGTTTGAACTGTTTTTCCATATTATGAAAGTGCAGATTGTAAGCTTTCAAACGATGTGTCATACATTGACATCTGAAATCTAGTTGAAGAAGATATGCTTATTTGAATGTTGGTACCCCTCAAACCAAATACCGGAGAAAGACGCTCTGAATCAAAACACACGCAAAACAGTTGCTAGTAGCTAGCAAGGAACATCACTATGAACACCTAATTGCATTTGTAGCATCACATCACAACATGCTGATTGAACATCAGCATGCTAAAGACACATAACTCCACATAATTAGATGATCACACAGTCCTTGCTTTTGCACACGTCCTAAAACGTAAGTTTGTTTTCAAGCCATCTATCACTTACCTAGTAGTCCATGGCAGATGATGTAGTGAATACAATTCACAAATCATAAGTAACAAACTGTTGTTTGTTATAACCTCAGCAAATATTTTCAAGTCAAGACTAAAAACCCATCTTTTAAATATTGCCTTTAAATGACTCAATAATTAAATTATGATTATATAATGATTAAAGCAAGTTATTATTATTATTATTATTATATCGAGTGGGCTCTTCAACACTTCAACACTTCACATTTATATATATAAAAAAAGGTCATTTGCGTGACGTGAGAATCGCCAACATACAGACCTTTTCACCAGCAACTTTATGTGACACATTCTCATGCTTTGGTCCTCATATCGGCGACCAGTCAAAATGTTCTGACTTTTCTTTTGAAACACGGAACTACGTTTCAACATTGTTGAGAAACACAACACAAATTCGCTAGTCAAGCCAAAATACTGCAACGCAGTGGATTCGGTGAGTAATCCCCACTGCTACCTAGTTAACTATGACAATACTTAGCAGGCTCACAAAACAAGCTGCGTTAGTTGACTAGTGATGTGTCATTTATTTTTCAACAACGAGGAATTGTATTCACATTTTTCTAAAGAAAAGTCTGATAATTACATATGAGGATCAAAGCATTATAACATGTCACATATGTGGTCTAGTAGTGGTCACTACTAGTCACTAGTAATAAAATCATAATGTGAATAATTGCACTCCCAAATAGGCAATTTCAAGTATTCGCGGTAGCTAACATTTTAGGATATTGCCTTTTTTTTTCAGACCTGTCGGTTCTTGGCCTGATAACAACAGTAGTCCCTTACCTGATGCAACATACTTAAGACAGAAGAAATACACTGTGCAAGGACTTTGCATTGGGTCTTCTGAATTCCCCCTTCAGAACCTGGCTGCCACCTACCAGAGCCCAAATATCAAATCGCCAAACCAGAAACAGTACCCAACTCCAGATCCCCAAAACAAGAACAGCAAGATAGAAAACATTACCCATCCCATTCTTTACAGGTCTCCTGAATGCCAAATAACATAGGATGAACGTTTTAGCCTTACCCACCACCGCCATAGACTGTGCTGATAAATCAAGATTCACTCAGTTATTAGCACTGTTTTTATCCAAAATTTTGTTTTATATTTTGATGTTGTATTTCATTGATGTTGACGTAAGAATACTGTTCCCCACTGAATGGCTCAAGACAAGAGTGTTGAGCTAGGTTTTTTATGGTTACTTATCTCTCTCTCCCTGTCTCTCTCCATCAGTTTGAGGGAGCGGAGCTACCTGAAGCCACAGGCAGAGAGATCGACTTGCTTCTGGAGCAGCAAGACCAATTCTACGGGGGTAAGAGAGATGAGAGAGGATAGTAGGATTCTCTAAGTAATGACAGGCGATCGATATGGACATTTGTTAGCGTGAAAGGAGTGAAAGGAGTGAAAAGGTGTGTGTGTGTGTGTGTGTGTGTGTGTGTGTGTGTGTGTGTGACAGACACAGAGATTGAGGAGAGGGAAAGGGAGAGAGAGAGAGAGGGAGAGAGGGAGAGAACAAGGGACCAGGAGTGAGCCATGACATCTATTGACCAGTAAGTCCCCTGGGACCCTTTCACAGGCTGATCTTACTGCCACAAGGGCTGTGGTCACTGTTCAAGTCCAGCTAGGCACCTTGAACTGTCTTCTTTTTTTTCTTAATTTTTGTTGTGTGTGTTTTCTGATTACAATAAATGAGGAAGCTAGATGGTTATTAAGATAGTACCCACCATTGTGTGTGTGTGTGTGTGTGTGTGTGTGTGTGTGTGTGTGTGTGTGTGTGTGACAGACACAGAGATTGAGGAGAGGGAAAGGGAGAGAGAGGGAGAGAGGGAGAGAACAAGGGACCAGGAGGGAGCCATGACATCTATTGACCAGTAAGTCCCCTGGGACCCTTTCACAGGCTGATCTTACTGCCACAAGGGCTGTGGTCACTGTTCAAGTCCAGCTAGGCACCTTGAACTGTCTTCTTTTTTTTCTTAATTTTTGTTGTGTGTGTTTTCTGATTACAATAAATGAGGAAGCTAGATGGTTATTAAGATAGTACCCACCATTGTGTGTGTGTGTGTGTGTGTGTGTGTGTGTGTGTGTGTGCGTGCACGTGCATGTGCATGTGCATGTGCACGTCCAGGCTGAAGGACACGGTGGTGGTGGGGGACAGTGTGTGGCTGCTGGACAAGGAAACGGGCCAGCCCGTGGAGATGCCACTAGAGGCCCCGTACTCCTCAGAGAGAGAGGAAGAGTCAGAGAAGGGGACAGAGAGAACACCGGAGAGAGCGCCAGAGAGAGCGCCAGAGAGAGCGCCAGAGAGAGCGCCAGAGAGAGCGCCGAAGAGCTCTTGTGGAGAGGTGTGTGTATGTGTGTTTGTTTGTGTGTGTGTGTGTGTGTGTGTGTGTGTGTGTGTGTGTGTGTGTGTGTGTGTGCTTGTGTGTGTGTGTGTGTGTGTGTGAGAAATGGAGACAGTTACATTCAGTTACAGTCATCAGCCTAGCCTAATAGACTATCTAAGGTTACTCTTAGCTTAGTGTCTCTAACATACACACGCACTGACTGCAACTTGTCCATGTGTGTCTGCCATCATTCATACAAAATAAAGTGCCAAAAGGCTTAACTGCCCAGAAAGCAGCAGTTAAAATGTTTAAAGGAAGAACTACATACAACACTCGAATAGCCGTTTCAGTAAAATATTTTCGACACAGTATTTCATATGTTGGTGCCAGTGTTAGCGGCATTCGGCGGGAAACCTTCGTTTTCGACTACACTGTACGGGCAAAGGTCCTTGCGGATAAACCCAGCAATAGACTTGGTAATAGTCGTAGCCCTCGTGGAGTTAAAAGGAAGCCTAGCTTTGACATATAATTTGTCCCAGACTTTCGATTTGTAGGGTAGAGGTGCATTTCATATTTGTTTTTCCCCGCTTTCCGCCATTTCAGCCATTCATCATCTTCAACGTAGTTGGGTCACTTCTGTTCAACAACGCGCGTGCGTACTTTGTCCCACCCCTAATATACTGTGATAACCCTCTCACTGAGACCGTGGGGATTTGCACACACGAGCTAGACGCGGAATGAAACAAGGAGACCAATTGGCCATTACCGGCATATTTATTCCTAACTGAAGGTAGGGGGGGCTCTGCCCGTCCAACTTAGGATTGTAAAGGGTGAATAACCAAGGGTCCCTCCACCGGAGAGACACATCTGCGCAGCGTTCGGTCGATAGTGTTTCATCCGGTGCTCTGGCTCCGACTCCGTGGTTCAGGGGTATTCCGTCCCTCTCTCCTCTGTGCTCTCGGTCTGTCAGCCGTTATCATATTTGGATAAAATTGTTCACGCCGGAGGCCGGCTCTCACCCGTATCTGTCGTGTCTGGCGTAGACGTAGTTCTCCCTCTCCATAGGTTCCTTTCCCCTCTTTATGCGGGGGGTTCGCCGTCGCCGGGGACAGCTGCGCGAACGGACAGTACCTCCCGTTGACCACTCTGCCTAGGGGCCCGGGGTGCTTTCCCAGGTGCTGTGTAGCAGTGAGAGGGATGTCACAATACACAGTCTTACGTCACAATAATAATGTACCTTATATACACACAGTCTTACCGTCACAATAATGATGTACCAGATAATCACTCTGAAGTTCCCAGTGAGTTATGCGGTGAGCACAGTGAAAGAAAATAGGAAGCACTTTTCTTTTTTGGAGAATAGGACACATCGTGAATAAAGAACCTTGTTTATTAATTTCCAGATTTCCAGTCTTCTACCCGGACACAAACATTCCAATAACTTAAATAACACTTTATAACACTAACACTTTATTATTAGTAATTGTATTTTTTATTATTATTACAATTATTACAAATTAACAAAACATTTCAGGTTGGAGAGGATTGGAAGGGCTAGAAGGGAGAGAGTGTGCTAGAGGGGGTGGAGACAGTTTGATAGAAATTCATGTGATAAAGTGGTTGACGGTTGTTTATTTCTTTTCACGGTCGAGACCCATAACCGCCAGTTACACGCTTATACTATTACCGTCACAGACCCGCTGTAGTGTCTCAATAGGCCTCATTCATCAACCATGCATACACACAGCTTTGTTTGTAGATTTATATATATTTTTTACCGTAATAAGTAAATGCCTGCCTGGTGATTTCTGTACTGCAAAATAAAGTGGGACCGAAATATCTCCTGATCCCCTCCTTCTCTCTGCCTCTCTCTCCTCCTCGCCCTCCTTCTCTCTGCCTCTATATCCTCTCCTTCCTTCTCTCTGCCTCTACATCCTCCCTCCTTCTCTCTGCCTCTACATCCTCCCTCCTTCTCTCTGCCTCTACATCCTCTCCTTCCTTCTCTCTGCCTCTCATCCTCTCCTTCCTTCTCTCTGCCTCTACATCCTCCCTCCTTCTCTCTGCCTCAACATCCTCTCCTTCCTTCTCTCTGCCTCTACATCAGGGGTCGGGAACCGTTTTGACTGGGAGAGCCATAAAAGCCAAATATTTCTAAATGTATTTCATTGAGAGCCATATAGTATTTTTAACATATAATAAATTAAATATGTCTTACTTTTAATGCGATTTCTGGTGCTGCATGGTTTTGCTGATGTCCTTGTAGTCTGGTTCATACGTGGTGAGGTTGAGCTTCATGCAGGCGTTGAGGCTTCCATCAGTTAAACGTGAGCGTAGGTTGGTCTTAATGTTCCTCATATGCGAGAATGACTGCTCACATACATATGTAGAGCTAAACATGGTCAATACGGCAATACTAACACGCTGCATTGTGTGGTATGTCACAGGAAGCTCGTTCCAAGTTTTCAGAATCAGCTGGTCTTCAGGTTAAAGTTTTTTCATTTCTGTCCACTTGTGTTCCCTCGCCAGCTCTGCTCGCTGTCGCGCAAGACTTTCCAACTCTCCATTAAGTGTCTTGAACTTACTCATCCACATGTCTGATGCCTTCAGGTCAGCAACTTCCAGCTCAAAGTCTCCCATAGAGACCCCAGGGATGCATGTCAGGTCGATTTTGTCCACTGCACACTCATGTGGATGAGTGATGAACTTGAAAAGACCAGTGCGCGCACGAAATTCTCCAAAACGTGCTTTGAATGACTGCAGGAGATTGGACGTAAAGCCAGCTAGCTGCTGGAGATCCAGATGTTGAGTGGAGTCACTTGCTAAGCATGCATCTCTAAATTGTTGCAGTGTTACAAAGTGCAGAAGACGACCTGTTTCAATGTCCCTGAGAAAGACTTCCAGCTTGCTTTCAAATGCAAACACTGCTTGTTGAAGGGATGAGATTGTATTTCCAATACCTTGCATTTTCACATTGAGCTGGTTCAGATGGCCTGTTATGTCCACGATAGTGAAACTGCAGGAGCCAGTCAGTGTTGTCTAGCTCAGGATGCTTGACGCCTTTCATTTGAAGAAAAGTCCGGATTTCACTCAGGCAAGCTGCAAAACGGCTGAGCACCTTTCCCCTTGACAACCAACGCACGTTGCTGTGTAAAAGCAGACTGGGATAATGATTCCCAACTTCTAACAGAGCTTTAAACTGGCGATCATTTAAAGCTCGGGCAACAATGAAGTTGACCACTAGAATGACCAGCGACATCACCTCACCTAGCTCCTGGCCACACGTCTGAGCGCAAAGCGCCTACTGGTGCAGGATGCAATGAAAACGTAGGATGGCTCTCTTTTCATGTTCACGGAGAAGCGCTACAAATCCTTTGTTCTTCCCCAACATACAGGGTGCACCATCAGTACAGACAGAAATACGTTTATCCATCGGCAGTTTTTTTTCTTTAGCAAACTCCATGAAAGACGTGAATAAATCCTCTCCTCTGGTTGTCCCTTTCATTGGCAAAACAGCCAAGCTTTCCTCACGCAGTGTGTCACCTGCAGCATACCTGGCAAATATACTGAACTGAGATAGATGGCTAACATCTGTTGACTCATCTAACGCGAGAGAAAAGTATGTCACCGTCACCGTGACACCCACGCAGTTGCTGTTGACTCGTCTGCACTCTCCGCTGTAGCTCCTCGCATGCCTTTTTCCTGCTGTCCCCCGCTGGATATTTCGATGCAAATGAAGCATGATGCGTATCGAAGTGCCGCTTTATATTTGACCGTTTCATCGATGCAATTTTATCATTGCATATTAGACATACCGCAGATCCTGCGATCTCCACAAATGCAAATTCCTCTGTCCACGCAGCCTGGAATGCACGGTAATCATCGTCTTTTTTTCTTTTTGCCATCTTTCTCGTTACAAGGGTTGAAGCGTATAAGCTAGTTCACTATCTGATCAAATTGTTTTTTATTTATTCACCTTTACAACGACCTCTGACACTCTCGCGAGACATTGGTTCCCGACCCGACCCACGGGTCACGGGTCATGGGTCCCGTGAAGAGTCCCGTGAAATGTAACTTCAAAACTAATTTCTGTTTACTTTAAAATGACACAGTATTATTACGCAATATCACAAGTATTTTAAAATCAGTTCCAAACGGAAATTTTTTTTTCTACTTTTTTTCCCCTTTTTTTTTTTTCCTTTTCAACCCAATTGTCTGGGAGCCATATGCCGTCACCGGAAGAGCCTCTACATCCTCCCTCCTTCTCTCTGCCTCTACATCCTCTCCTTCCTTCTCTCTGCCTCTACATCCTCCCTCCTTCTCTCTGCCTCTACATCCTCTCCTTCCTTCTCTCTGCCTCTACATCCTCTCTCTCCTTCTCTCTGCCTCTACATCCTTTCTCTCCTCTCTACCTCTAACATCCCTCTCTCCCTCCTCCACTCTGCCGCTACATCCACCTCCTTCTCTCCGACACCTAGCTCCCCGAAGTTGTCCCCTCTCCTAAGAGACCGGGTCGCAGGCGACAGCTTGTTTTCGCCAACCCTCACACGCAGATCTCCATGGAGGCAATGCAGTTGCAGATCAAGGACCCTCTTGCTGAGACCATGCCCCTGGTAAGACCACCCACCCTCCTACCAGGCACCAGAGGAATTCATTGAAGAATTGATTCTTCAAATCAGTCAAGTATCTTTGTCTGGGTATCTAAATAGATGTGTTTGTTTTGTTTTAAGGAAGTACTGTTCAGTAGGCTGGTCACAATAAAAGGCCACTCTAAAATGTGCCGTTTTATCACATAGCACAATGCCACAGCTGTCACAGGTTTTGAGGGAGCGTGCAATTGGCAGGAATGTCCACCAGGGCTGTTGCCCGTGAATTGAATGTTAATTTCTTAACCATAAGCCGTCTCCAAAGGTGTGTCCGAGAATTGGAATTGGAAACGACTTTGGAGATGGTTTATGGTAGAGAAATTAATTTTCAATTCACCGGCAACAGCTCTGGTGGACATTCCTGGAGTCAGCATGCCAATTGCATGCTCCCTCAAGACTGGCGACATCGGTGGCATTGTGCTGTGTGATAAAGCTGCACATTATAGAGTGGCCGGATCTGGCCTGCGGGCCGCCTATTGGTGATCCGTGCTTGAGGAAGTGTAGTTGACCTCTTTGCCTAGTGTTGCTGTCTCTCTCTCCCAGTCCAAGGTGCTGATAGACCCCGCCTCCCGGTCCACGGTCGCCCCCGGAGAGCTCTTCAGCGCCCCCGCCTGCCGTGAGTATCTCATACCTCTGCTGAGAGAAACTTGGATGACAAGGTTCGACGTTTCAGCGTACCCAGAGGTAGACATGATGGCTCTTTCCCAGCGTATATATGCCACCGCAGATGATAATGATGATATATTGTGAGTTGGTGGACATCAGTGGTCTAGGGAGGAAGCATGCAGTTCAGTCCATGATGGATAGATGGACCCAGGAAGGGACGATTGGACGGATGGGTGGATGGATAGATGGATAGATAGACAACCCTTGTGGCGTTTTTAGAGAGAGCTATCACATACGTAGATCACTACGATTAAGATAAGATAAGTTTGCTTATCTTCTCTTTGCCCCCACCCCCACCCCTCCTTACCCTCTTCCCTAACACAGCTCACCTCCACCCTGACCTCCTGTCACTATGGCAACAGTGTGCTGTCCTCAGGAAGAAGAGCAGCAGGGAGGGGGGAGAGAAGGGGGGAGACTCTGAGGTCGACGTAGACATGGGGGTGGAGAAGGACAGAGAGAGGAGGGGCTCTGGCGTGAGAGGGGTAAATTATTTATTTCTGTTGACTATGACTGCATTTGTTTTCATTACGACCATCAATCAATGAACATTAGTTTTTAGTAGGGATGTAACAATGCACTCAACTCACGATTCAATACGATTAACGATACTGGACTCACCCAAAAAAATATACAGAATGAGATTGCAGGATTATGACTATTTCTCAGACAAAAACTACAAAATACGCTTATTTGCACCTCTTCATTGCCAACAAAATAAGGAGTTATTATACTGTATAGTTTGTTTTTGTTGGCATATGGGATGTGTTCAGCTAGGCTCAAATCATATTTTCCAAAAGTATTGCTGCTGATATGTAGTTCCTATCTATATCCATATCTATTTGCATGTTAAAATGCATTGCCATAGTTGACATTTTGATGATGACCCTGCATGCATGCAGAATCACTTCTTCAACTGCATTCCCAATGTCAATGTAGCTAGCTAGTTTAGCTGTACACTTACAATAACACACCAACTAACACAGCACCGACAATGCACACTTCAACAACAGTATTGCAAGACGAGTGCATCGAGCTACAACGTTATTCCACCACTGTTCCCCACGTTGGTTTGTTTGTTGATATACGACCCATGATTCATCCAGATTATTGAGAGAGGTTGCATCCCTAATGTAAACTGGCAGGGAGACACAATCTGGGTGCATGAAATGAGAATGCAGCTTCACCAAACCTCTTCTTTTGTACATGTGGTACACAGAGAAAACCAGCGTCAGAAGACCTGAGAACTCTATTGGGCTGATATGCTAGCAGAAGACCTGAGAGCTCTATTGGGCTGATATGCTAGCAGAAGACCTGAGAGCTCTATTGGGCTGATATGCTAGCAGAAGACCTGAGAGCTCTATTGGGCTGATATGCTAGCAAAAGACCTGAGAGCTCTATTGGGCTGATATGCTAGCAGAAGACCTGAGAGCTCTATTGGGCTGATATGCTAGCAGAAGACCTGAGAGCTCTATTGGGCTGATATGCTAGCAAAAGACCTGAGAGCTCTATTGGGCTGATATGCTAGCAGAAGACCCGAGAGCTCTATTGGGCTGATATGCTAGCAGAAGACCTGAGAGCTCTATGGGGCTGATATGCTAGCAGAAGACCTGAGAGCTCTATTGGGCTGATATGCTAGCAGAAGACCTGAGAACTCTACTGGGCTGATATGCTAGCAGAAGACCTGAGAGCTCTATTGGGCTGATATGCTAGCAGAAGACCTGAGAGCTCTATTGGGCTGATATGCTAGCAGAAGACCTGAGAGCTCTATTGGGCTGATATGCTAGCAAAAGACCTGAGAGCTCTATTGGGCTGATATGCTAGCGGAAGACCTGAGAGCTCTACTGGGCTGATATGCTAGCAGAAGACCTGAGAGCTCTATTGGGCTGATATGCTAGCAGAAGACCTGAGAGCTCTATTGGGCTGATATGCTATCAGAAGACCTGAGAGCTCTATTGGGCTGATATGCTAGCAGAAGACCTGAGAGCTCTATTGGGCTGATATGCTAGCAAAAGACATGAGAGCTCTATTGGGCTGATATGCTAGCAGAAGACGTGAGAGCTCTATTGGGCTGATATGCTAGCAGAAGACCTGAGAGCTCTATTGGGCTGATATGCTAGCAAAAGACCTGAGAGCTCTATTGGGCTGATATGCTAGCAGAAGACCCGAGAGCTCTATTGGGCTGATATGCTAGCAGAAGACCTGAGAGCTATATGGGGCTGATATGCTAGCAGAAGACCTGAGAGCTCTATTGGGCTGATATGCTAGCAGAAGACCTGAGAACTCTACTGGGCTGATATGCTAGCAGAAGACCTGAGAGCTCTATTGGGCTGATATGCTAGCAGAAGACCTGAGAGCTCTATTGGGCTGATATGCTAGCAGAAGACCTGAGAGCTCTATTGGGCTGATATGCTAGCAAAAGACCTGAGAGCTCTATTGGGCTGATATGCTAGCGGAAGACCTGAGAGCTCTACTGGGCTGATATGCTAGCAGAAGACCTGAGAGCTCTATTGGGCTGATATGCTAGCAGAAGACCTGAGAGCTCTATTGGGCTGATATGCTAGCACAAGACCTGAGAGCTCTATTGGGCTGATATGCTAACTAGCAGACAGAAGTGTCACTGTACCCAGGCAGGACAATAGAAGGCTGAATGTGTTTGATCTCAGCTGGTCAACTGGCCCAGGACCAAGCAGTGGGTCAGAACACTGTCACTAGCTATCAAGCAACTAAAGAAATCACTGATTTAAATGATTAAAAACACATTTTGTCAGTAGGCTAGACACAGACAGCTCCTGCATACTGCTAGTTGAGACTGTGTAGCAAGGGAATATGGATTCAAGTTTGTCAGGGGTTTTATTTCCACTGAGATTATAATCGTCGGATTTGTCCCTCAACACTGGAAAGTGGAAAGTGGAAACAAATTGTCCTCAATGACATTTGAGAATGAAAACTATCTTTAATCTATGTCATGATGCTCTTGTGGGGTTTTTTGTCATCATAACCGAATATGTTTTTCTAAGATTCTATGATGAAGGACATTCACCATTGTCAGTTTTTTCGAGGTGGGAAATTAGTAGTTTAAGTGATTAAAACTGATAATTCTGTTAACAAATCGGTAACAGAATGACCAAATGATATGGTAATGGGATGACTCACTGAAATGTAATTGGCTACATTAACTTATAGTACAGGTCGTACAGAACCTGGAAGGGTTCTTCGACTGTCCCTGTGGGAGAAACTTCTCAAAGGGTTCTCCATGGTCCTAAGGGTTCTCAGGGTTCCAAAGAGGTTCTTCCACAGGGACAGCCGGAAAAACTGGGTGTCATATAGCAGTAGTTACAGAACACTGCAACACCATGCTCACCAAGCACTGCATCAACACCCTCATCTCATAGCCAGCAAATCACACAGCTATGGAGCTATAGGCCTAGAACTTCCGTTGAGAATTATGACATACATGTTGCACACTTGTGCAAAAATGACATCAAGGGATTTTTATCTTCATGGTGAAAGAGCATACTGTATTGTGCAGAGGCACAGAGCAGGTTGGGTGTCTGCATGAGGCATAGGCCATTTCACATTTACATTTTTGGCATTTAGCAGACGCCTTATTCCAAAGCGACTTACAATCAATACATTTGACTAAGGAAGTGAATCATCAATTCACCAGTTCTAGCAGGAAGAGTAATCCAGCTCAGGCCAGGGGCCACTGGCAGTCATTGTGAATTATTATTATTATTATTATTATTATTATTATTATTATCATCATTATATATATTTTTAATTTAACACTGGAGAGACAGTACAATGGGGGCAGTAGAAGTCTTAGGAGCCACAGTATAAGGGAAAAGCGGGTGTCTCAGCAGTGCTGGGGGGTGGTAATGTCTCAGGAGGAACAGTTAAGGTGTAGCCTGAAGAGCCTACTTGTTGTTTATTATTAATTGTTGTGTTGCCAAAAGTATACTAGGCTATTGTATTGTTGTAATGAAGAAAAATATACTGCAAACCATAAACCACAAAAATAATGTAATACATTTTAATCAATGTACAAACAAATGTATTTTTCTCTTGTTTTGTGGTTTTTTCCCTCAATTCCCTTTACATTATTACCTTAATGATAGCTATTGTATATTCCTACCTTTGTTTCCCTGTTTTATTTCCCCTACATCATCATGTACATCAATGACAGGAGGCCTCAATGATGTGTTTCTGTAGGGAAGCATGTAGTCATTCTGTTACCATCATTCTGTTACAGGATGTAAATCCACTTCACTCATTGTAACAACCAGAAGAGAGAGTTTCAAACTGAACATGTCATGATACCTAACACCCCACTCTTTCTGCAGGCATATTTTAATTTTAATTTGGGGCAGATATTTTAGTTTTTGGGAAACATGGTTACATAAAAAAGCTTTCTATGCTAGCGTATGGAGCAGTGGAAGGAAAGCCTAGTAACCTGGAGCTGGCATATAAGTAGCCTATATTGTTATTATGCTATTACTATTGCTAGAAAACACTCTTAAGGCATTTATGATATATATTGCGCACACATCAGTTTTTTTTATGACTGTATTGAAATGGACACTGTTGCTATTTTCAAATGCCATGGTATATGGTATTAGCGCCTGTAGTTTATTTGTACTTAAACACACACACATGCATGGATTGTATATGATATGGGCCTGTCTGTGGGGGAGTGTTGTGGAATGGCTCTTGTGGTCTGTGACCTGCCCCTTGACTTAAGGCCAGGTGACATCATATTGGGCTCTCCCCTTTTCACCCATTGACCATCTCTAGTGAAGGTGATAGGCTATGGTCTGGGGTAGATATTTGCATATGACATAAAAAGGACAGCACAAGGGCAGATCGCTCTCTCTTCTCTCCCACCTCTTGACCAAGCAGCTCCCCCCCCCCCCCCCCCCCCCTCTCTCTCTCTCTCTCTCTCTCTCTCTCTCTCTCTCTCAGGCCGCTCCTCTCAGGCCCTCTCTCTCTCTCTCTGTGCCTGACCCAGCAGCTCCTCTCTGTCCCCCTCCCCCTCTCTCTGCTCTCTCCCTCTCTTTCTGCCAGACCAGCGTCCAGTTTTGATGTCTGTATACTTTTGTATTTTGAATAAATGGTCTTAACCTGCTCAATAACTATTCTTCATTTTAGTAGCCAACAGGTTAGAAATATACAACACGCCCAACCCTCATGTCAAATTTAACAGAAAAAGCAA